>NC_133327.1:369422654-369504785 GCF_042186555.1 Aquarana catesbeiana | reverse complement strand
TTTACACACACCCATTCATAGGGATGAATGGACCTTCCAATCTGGTCTTCCTGAAAAACTGAGAGGTGGACCTGATTGGAACACCCCTCTGAAAGGGGCTTTAACCCTGTCTTCAGTCTTCACAAGACCTCCTGTTCCCCCCCCCGACTTCCCCCGAGCCTCTCCCAACATCTGGAACTTTCTATCAGAATATGTCCAACTATCTCCTTCTCTGTTCACCTTTAAGGGATCCCTGAAAACCCTTCTCTTCAGAAAAGCCTATCCTGCCTCCACGGTTATTACAGTTATTTTGTATCACTTGACCCTCCCTCTTTGATTGTAAGCTCTAATGAGCCGAGTCCTCTAATTCCTCTTGTATTGATTTTTATTGTAACTGTACTGTCTTCCTTCATTTTGTAAATCTCTGCGCAAACTGCTGGCACTATATAAATCCTGTATAATAATAATAACAACTTTCTTATTATGTTGCAGGTCAAATTGACTAATTTACATTTTTACCAGAACAAAGTTACCAATAAACGCTTTTCTCTTAGAAATAGTATGACTTTTTCTTATTGGGGGTCATGAGCATATGTGTTTGGTCTAAATGCTGTAATGTTGTTCGAATTGTCTCTGCAGAGTGTATATACAATGATAATATTACGGGGTCGAATTGACCTGCGCACTTTAATGTGTGTAAAACATTTCAGCAGACAAAGAGAACATAACCCTATGGCTAATAATTTTATGACCCTTCTTGACTAGTTATTTATTCCACCCACTGCTCATTTTATCAGCAAGCTCCAGGGCCTACAAGATTTGTCACATCTAAAAACCAATGCCCTAGAGGCAGCATTTGAGCTTTTCATACCATAAACCATCAAAAAGATGATATTAGATTAGAGATGCACAGAGATTTCGGCGGCCGAAAATTGTGCTTTTGGCATTTTGCCGATAGAGAAAAAAAGGCAATAATGGCTCGATTTTATTGTGCTTATGATGTGGTGGTTTTTTTTTTTTTTTTTATATAGGTCATGTGACTCAAAAACCTAACACGGTGCGTTATTGATGCATTTTTGGTGGGGAGGTGCATTTTTGGTGCCGTTTTTTGAACTGACTTAAAATTCCACAAGCAAGATTTTACCACCACAATGGAAGCGCAACGGACCAGTGTGAAGACATACATAAAAGGGATGCATTCTCTATATTAATTAAAAAGTTGAATATAATACAATTATATATAAAAGTATATAGATTTTTTTTTAAACGGTCGGTTTCGGCACCAAAATTTTCATTTGGTGCACCTCTATATTAGATAAACCAACTTAGTGGAAATGTGTTTCAAGACAGGTAGAAACCACATGATCAGACTGATTTGCAAGCTTACATAGGATTTCTAATGTACCAAAGCAAATCAGAAAAAGTAGCAAGACTATGTAGCACAAGGAAGTGGAAAAGCATTTTTTTTCCAGCCGCTGTGAATCATTCTTCAAACTCTCAGGAGTTATCAGCTTTCACAACTGCAATACTAGACCTGCTGAGACAAGTTGATAGCAATCAAGGATGTGTGGGATAAATGGATAAAGGATCCCACCTCTAATGTACAATTCCAAACCTCACATCACAGTGGATAAATGAGGATCCTGTCCCTTGAAGCAGTATATGCATAATAACCCTGGAATATACACCGATCAGTCATTACTTTATGACCACAGACAAGTTAAGTAAATAGCATTGATTATCTCCTTACAATAGGATCTGAAAGTGGGTGAGATATACCCCCTTCATGGAAACGATATTCTCTGATGGCAGTGGCCTCTTTTAGCAGGAAAATGTACCCTGTCACACTGCAAAAATGGTTCAAGAATGGTTTGAGGAACACAACAATGAAATAGAGGTGCTGATTTGACCTACAAATTCTCCAGATCCCAATCCAATCTAGTATCTGTGGGATGTGCTGGAAAAACAAGTCTGATGCATGGAGGCCCAACCTAGCAGCTTACAGGACTTAAAGGACCTGATACTGAAGGCTTGGTGCCAGACACAACAGTATACCTTGTGAGGTCTAGTGGTGTCCATGACTTAGGCCTGATTCACACGTATGGAGGTTGCAGTTTGCATATTACAGGGGCATTTTGCGTTTTTCAATACATGCTTTTTTCCATTGAAGTCTATTGAACCAAAAACCAGAAAAAAGTCTGTGGCCTTTTCCATAAAATGCACAGATGTGAACTACACCCATAGAGAACCATGTTAAATGGACTGTAGTGTGTTTATGCAAAACTGAAAATGTGCTAAAAAATGCATAGGTGTGAACCAGGCCTTAAAGCGACAGTGCTATTTTGGCAACAAAAGGGGGACCTGCGCAATATTAGGTGGGTAGTCAAAAGTTATGGCCGATCGGCATATATATTTATGTCAGGAATATGCAAGCAGGTGGTGCAGGTGAAGAGCGTGAAGGGTATAAAAGCTGGCAGTACATGCAGGAGAGGGTTATGGAGGGTTTGACATCAGACAGCATGTGCAGGGCAGTGCAGTGTAAAGGGTATGGTCGTGGACAGTAAGTGCAGTGAAGGGGCGTGGAGGGTATGATAGCAGGAAGTATGTGCAGGGCAAGAGAGTGTTAAGAGCATGGTATCTGGACATACAGTATATGCACAGGAAAAGTGTGATAACAGACAGTAAGTGTAGAAATGGCATGTGAAGGATAAGACAGCTGAAAGTATATGCACAGTGGGAGTGTGGAAATATGACAGCTAGACGTATATGCACAGTAGGAGTGTGGAGGGTATGACAGATGGATGTATATGAATGGCAGTAAGTGTAGTAAAGGAACGTGGAGGGTATGACAGCTGGACATACAGTTAGGATTATATATATTTGTACACAGGCACAATTTTAGATTTTTTTCAGGTATTTACCAAAACATATTCAAGCTATGGTTATATAATAAATATCGTCTGAAAGTGCACCCTCTCAGGTTTAATTTGAGGGTATGTCCAAATCGGATGAAGGGTTTAGGAATTACAGTTCTTAAGAATAGCCATCCCCCTTTTTCAAGGGACCAAAAGTAATTGGACAATTGAATCAAAATCAATTTCATGGCCAGGTGTGGGCTATTCCTTCATTATTTCTTCATCAATCAAGCAGATTAAAAGTCTGGAGTTGATTCTAAGTGTGGTATTTGCATTTAGAATCTATTGCTGTGAACCTACATCATGCATTCTAAGGTGCTGTCCATGCAAGTGAAACAGGCCCATTGTAGGGCTTCAAAAATGAAACAAGTCCATCAAAAAGATAGCAGCAACATTAGGAGTGGCCAAATTAACAGTTTGGAACATTCTGAGGAAAGAAAAAGGCACTGGTGAGCTCAGCAACATAAAAAGGCCTGGACGTCCACCTAAGACAACAGTAAAATATGACAGCTAAAAGGTATATGTACTGGAGGAGAGTGGAGGGTATGATAGCTGGACTTACAGTGGATATAAAAAGTCTACACACCCTTGTTAAAATGTCAGGTTTATGTGGTGTAAAAAAAATGAGACAAAGAAAAATCATTGCAGAACTTTTTCCACCTTTAATGTGACCTATAAACTGTACATTTCAATTGAAAAACAAACTGAAATCTTTTAGGTGGGAGGGAAGTAAAAAAAATAAATGAAAAATAATATTCTTGCATAAGTGTTCACACCCTTGAACTAATACTTTGTTGAAGCACCTTTTGATTTTATTAGAGCACTCAGTCTTTTTGGGTATGAGTCTATCAACATGGCACATCTTGACTTGGCAATATTTGCCCACTCTTCTTTGCAAAAACACTCCAAATCTGTCAGATTGGGAGGGCATCTTCTGTGCACAGCCCTCTTCAGATCACCCCACAGATTTTCAATGAGATTCAGTTCTAGGCTCTGGCTGGGCCATTCCAAAACTTTAATCTTCTTCTGGTGAAGCCATTCCTTTGTTGATTTGGATGTATGCTTTGAGTCGTTGTCATACTGAAAGATGAAGTTCCTCCTCATGTTCAGCTTTCTAGCAGAAGCCTGAAGGTTTTGTGCCAATATTGACTGGTATTTGGAACTGTTCATAATTCCCTCTACCTTGACTAAGGCCCCTGTTCCAGCTAAAGAAAAACAGCTCCAAAGCATGATGCTGCCACCACCATGCTTCACTGTGGGTATGGTGTTTATTTGGTAATGTGCAGTGTTGTTTTTGTGCCAAACATATCTTTTGGAATTATGGCCAAAAAGTTCAACCTTGGCTTCTTCAGACCATAACACATTTTCCCACATGCTTTTGGGAGACTTCAGATATGTTTTTGCAAAATTTAGCCGGGCTTGGATTAGAGGTCGACCGATATATCGGCCGATATTTGGCTTTTTTTACTTAATCGGCATCGCCGATTGTGCGGATAAAAAAAGCCGATTATAACTTCAGCGGAACTTGCAAATGACTTCTGTAATAGAAGTTAATGCAAGTTGCCTGTGGAAAGACCTCTCCTCCTCTGGGCAGCCTGCCAAGTCTGATAAGAAGATACATTGTATCTCTTCAGGTTCTTTTATCAATAGACTGAACTCCGTGTGTAGAAGCTCTCAGTTTAACCATTTAAAGTGGGGTTCCACCCAAAAAAACAAAATACATGAAAAATCCTAAAAAAAAAAAACCCCAAAAAATTTGGATATTTTTTTTTCTTAACTTACCTCTAAATGCCTATTGCTAGGGGGTCCCTCGTAGTCTGCCCCTTCCAGTGCCTGGGCTGGTGACATCACTTCCCCCTCGGCACAGGAAGGGCTCCGCTCTGCTCCCTCCCTCCTGTCAATTATCTGGGACCCATTACAGGTCCCAGGTGACTGAGCGGCCAATCACGGTGCGCGGCGCCGCTCGCGCATGCGCAGTGGGTGCCAGGCTGTGAAGCCACAGCCCGGCGCCCACATTTGCAGTGCCGGCGCCGCTGAACGGAGGGGGAGACGAGCGGGGCTTCGATCCCCCGCATCGCTGGACCCAGGGATAGGTAAGGCTCGGTTCACACATGGGCGGCACGACTTGCAGGTCGCCTCAGCGAGGCGACCTGCAAACGACTGCCGGGGCGACTTGCGAGACGACTTCTGCATAGAAGTCTATGCAAGTCGCTCCCAAAGTAATACAGGAACCTTTTTCTAAGTCGGAGCGACTTGCGTCGCTCCGATTAGAACGGTTCCATAGCACAGAACGGGAGGCGACTTGTCAGGCGACTAGGTCGCCTGACAAGTCGCCCCAGTGTGAACCGAGCCTAAGTGTCCAATTAAAAGCCAGCAGCTGCAGTATTTGTAGCTGCTGACTTTTAATTTTTTTTTTTTTTTTTTTTTTTACTGGACCCCCTGGGTGGAACTCCTCTTTAAAGACTAAATCTTTTCTGACACTTGTTGCTTACAAGTAAAAATCCTGTATTTTCTGCTAGAAAATCACTTAGAACCAAACATTATATATATTTTTTTTAGCAGAGACCCTAGGGAATAAAATAGCGGTTGTTGCAATATTTTATGTCACACGGTATTTGCGCAGCGGTCTTTCAAACGCAATTTTTTTTTTTAAATACACTAATGAAATTAAAAAAAAAAAAAAAATAAGCAGTAAAGTTAGCCCATTTTTTTTCGTCCAAAAGTTTTGATTACCTGTTTTTGTGTATTTAATATTTAAGATATAGTTATTTTTTTTTTTATCTAAATTATACATACAAGTGAACTGATTGGAGGTTTGTTTTGTTTAATAAATGTTTAAATGTAAAAAATCTTCTGTATCACTTATTACTTAAGGCTGCTTTCACACTGGAGCGGGCATGCGTTGATGGTAAAACGCTGTTAGTTTTAGCGGCGCTTTACCGTCATTTTAGCGGCGCTATTCGGCTGCTAGCGGGGCGCTTATAACCCAGCTAGCAGACGAGGAAGGGGTTAAATGCGCCCCTGAAGCGCTGCTGCCGAAACGCTTTGCAGGCGCTTCGGCAGCGGTGCGCATTCATTTCAATGGGCAGGAGTGGTGGAGGAGCGGTATACAACGCTCCAAAGATGCTGCTTGCAGGACTTTTTTTTAACATCCTGCCAGCGCAGGGGAGCCGTTTTACAGGCGCTATTTTTAGCCCAAACGCGCCTGAAAAACGCCCCAGTGTGAAAGGGGTCTAACTGTTAGATTTTATGAGATGAAGGGGAAAAAAAAAAAAAAAAAAAAAAAATCGGCATCATATATCGGCCATCGCGATTTCTAAATATCGGCATCAGCCAGAGAAAAACCCATATCGGTCGACCTCTAGCTTGGATGTTAATCTTCATAAGAAAAGGCTTCTGTCTTGCCACTCTACCCCATAGCCCAGACATGTAAAGAATACTGGAGATTGTTGTCACATGTACCACACAGCCAGTACTTGCCAGATATTCCTGCAGCTCCTTTAATGTTGCTGTAGGCCTCTTAGCAGCCTCCCTGACCAATTTTCTTCTTGTCTTTTCATCAATTTTGGAAGGACGTCCAGTTCTTGGTAATGTCACTGTTGTGCCATATTTTCCCCACTGGATGATGATTGTCTTCATTGTGTTCCATGGTATATCTAATGCCTTGGAAATTCTTTCGTACCCTTCTCCTGACTGATACCTTTCTAACAACGAGATCCTTCTGATGCTTTGGAAGCTCTCTGCAGACCATCGCTTTTGCTGTAGGATGCAACTAAGAAAATGTCAGGAAAGATCTACTAGAAAAGCTGAACTTTATTTGGGGTTAATCAGAATCACTTTAAATGATGGCAGGTGTGTACTGACTCCTATTTAACATGAGTTTGAATTTGATTGATTAATTCTGAACACAGCTACAGCCCCAGTTATAAGAGGGTGTGCACACTTATGCAACCACATTATTTTATTTTTTTATTTTTACTTCACCCCCCCCCCCCCCCCAAAAAAAAAGATTTCAGTTTGTTTTTCAATTGAGTTGTACAGTTTATAGGTCACATCAAAGGTGGAAAAAGTCTCATTTTTTTACATCACAGTGGTAATGTGGAGGGTATGACAACAGGCAGTAGGTGCAGGAAAGGAGTGTAATGGGTATGACAGCTGGATGTATATGCATAGGAGCAATGTGGAGGGTAGGACAGCAGGCTGTAGGAAGGAAGTATGGGGGGTATGACAGCTGGACGTATATGCACAGGAGGAGTATGGAGGGTATGACAGCTGGACATATATGCACAGTAAGAATATGGAGTGTGACCGCCGGACCTTTATGCACAGTAAGTGCAGGCGAGGGATGGGGCGGGTATAACCGCAGGCAATAAGTGCAGGAAAAGAGTATGGAGGGTGTGACAGTGGGCAGTAACTGCAGGAGAGTAATGTGGAGGGTATAATAGCAGGCAGCAACATACAGGAAGAAGTGTGAAGGATAAAACAGTGGGCAGTAAGTGCAGACGAGGGGTGTGAATAGTATGGCAGCATCTGCAGGGGAGGAGTGTAGGGGGTATGATAGCGGGCAGTAAATGCAAAGGAGGGGTGTGGAGGGTATGACAGTTGGACATACAGTGGGTAAAGAATCCCCTTTAAAATAATCACATTTTGTTGCTTTGCAGCCTGAAATGAGGACAGACACAGTTTTTGTTGTATCCACTCAGTGCAACTTATATCATCCAAGAGAAAGATAACAACAAAATGTCAGAAAAAAATAAAAAAAATTTCAAAAACAGAATCACTGACTTGGAAAAAGAATCACTCCCCTCCTAAAAATGACTTGTAAACTCAATCAGGTGTAGCTAATCACCTTCTCAATGACACACAAAGCCATTTGACTTTCAGCTGTGATCAGCTGTGGTCATTTTGACTAGTACAGCATGAAAAGAGCTTTCCTGGAAAATTTCGGTCCCCAGTAGTGTAACTGAAGCAAACAATCAACTATCGTGGCAAGGCACTGTCAAAAGATCTCTGGGATAAAGTTGTGGACAGGCGCAAGTCAGGAGATTTGAAAAATTTCAAAGGCTTTATCAATGCCTAGAAGCACAATGAAGTCTATTATTAAGAAGTGGAAGGTATTTGGTACAACACAGCTCCTCCATGGATCAGAATGTCACTCCAAACTGGATGAAAGAGGCAGCAGGAAATGGTCAGAGAGGCTACCAAGAGGCCTACAGCAGCTCTGAAGCAGTTACAGGAATTTATGACAAAGAGTGGTCATTGTGTGCATGTGACCACAATATCACAAATTGCAGAATTGCAACAAAAAAGCCACTCCTCAAGAAAGGCCAAATGCAGTCACGACTGAGCTTTGTCAAAACGCACCTTGAAGATTGAGGCAACATAGAAAAAGGTGTTATGGTCAAAAGATACTAAAATTGAACTCTTTGGCCTCAATACCAAACGATATGTCTGGCGGAAATCCAATACAGCTCAGTATCCAAATAACACCATTCCTACTGTAAAGCATGGAGGTGTTTCTCTGCAGTAGGGACTGGAGCACTTGTCAGGATAGAAAGAAAAATGGATGGGACAAAAAAAAATTTTGAAAACCATTTATCATTTTCCTTCCACTTCACAATTATGTGCCACTTTGTGTTGGTCTATCACATAAAATCCCAATAAAATACATTTACGGTTGTAACATGACAAAATGTGGAAAATTTCAAGGGGTGTGAATACTTTTTCAAGGCATTATATATGCAGAGTATAAAATGTGGATGGTATAACAGTGGGCAGTAGGGGCAGGGAAGGGGTGTGGAGGGTATGACAGTGGGCAGCATGTGCAGAGAAAGATCTTTGAGAGTATGACAGCTGGGCGTATATGCATAGGAGTATGGGTGGTATGATGTTAGGCGGTATGTGCCAGAGTTTAGTGAAGAGGGTATGATAGAGGGCAATATGTTTTTGGAGAGAAGTATGTAGAGCATGAAGGCAGGCAGTGTGTGCAGGAGAAAAGTTTCTCATTTGTGCTTGAGATACGCTGGACCGACTACTTCAGCTACTAGTCATGGATGGGTGAGTGGGGAGAGCTGCTCCAGTAGATGTAGGATAATTGTGGCATTCCCTTTTGGGGTGTGGGCTGCTGCCTTTTTGGTTCGACTTCACTGTCGTTCCCGCTTGTAGACTAGAAAAAGTAGGGGGGAGAATGAGCCTGGTGTCCAAAGGAATACAAATTTTAAGGAAGATTAAAAGAGGTTTATTGATAGTAACGACAAGTCTATCAAGCCAATGCGCTTAAGGGTAATAGACTCCCCTTTCTTCAGGGCTTTGGCTGTACTTCTCCTTTATGGCTGTACTTCTATAGATCACAGGAGTGCAGTTCGTTCTGCACTCCTCTTGTGCCCCTTTTTTAGCTGACAGTGAGCTGAAGCCTGCTGTCAGCAGACTTCACAGAGCCAGTCCAGATTTGCCAAGATTGTGACCATATGGTCCGGGTCCGCCCACATGCCAGGACCGGCACCTGGTTCAGTCTCTCAGCGAGCCACTGAGAGCCTGAGCCAGCCAATCCCACCCCCTCCACAGTCCAGTGCTCCAGTGAGAACGGAGAGAGAGGGGGCAGAGCAGAGAGCCCGTGACTGACAGTCACCAGCTCTCTGCTCAGGGAGCCATGAGGACAGAGCGACCGGAGGTGTTTGATCGCTTGGTTCTCAGTGTTAGAGCCAGCTAGGTAAGTATAATTTAAAAATAAATAAAATGATTCCCATACTTCTCTTTTAGATGTGAGAAATTCCAAAGCCAGACAATTGCGAGGTTACAGAGACCACACTAGCAGAATGGCAACTGTGATTACAAAGTTGGGAGGTAAATATTTTAACTAACCCCCCCCCATTAAGCTGAGATGTGCATGCGCAACCCAGTTTACAAAAAGGGGATTTCTGTGCCCAGGCAGGGTAGGTGGATTTTATTGTAGAAGACACATTGCACTTCTCTTCTGCAATAAAAAAAAGCCAGCCAGTTCCCAGTAACAGCAGAACTTCTGTTCCGATTAAAGTGCAAAATCCAAACCTTTGGCAGTTAAGTGTTCATTTATACAGATCATCTCTACACCAGAATAAGAAGAGGGACAGAGGAGAGAAGATGGGGCAGCTGGGAGGGGATGTCTCTGGACTAGGATTGCACACAGCCTGCTGCTTTGCCCGGATTCCCCAATAGAATATTTGCTCTAATCCTTGTTCTATATTACAGATAAATGCGATCACTCACCTGCTACAAGCTGACATCACACTCCCTGGCCCCCGATCCCATACATTATCTATGCAGTAAGTCACAATATCGCTCACAGTGGCTAGAGTGTAGTTCCGTGTTGAGCACATGACGTGTCACGTGGTGTACGGGAGCTGACTGTAGACAAAAAGTATCCAATCACATGTACGCCCTCTTATGTATCACCCATCTAGTATTATTGTATCTATAGTGGACTCTCCCCAGGTACTCCGATCACTGTATACAGTATATGATCACTATAATAAAAACAAGTCCAATGACAGGTGTCACAGGGCATGTCATGTGATTAGTGGAGGAGAGGCGGGGCTGTAGCCATGGAGACGCTGTACACAAATCAGTGCTGTGCCATAGAGGAAAGTGAGAGGAGAGCTGCAGTGTGAGTATATACAAGGCACCCCACATCACACATCTATGGGGGACATGGAAGTAGAGGAGAGCTTAGGATCAAAGATGTCTAGAGATTTTTTTTGTTTTGTTTTGTTTAGTTTTGGATGGAGTATAGAGGGATTAGAACCCCTGACATATTTTACTGTTATCTGGGCCTCCTTTAGGCCCCATTCAAACTGATGCAGGCGCGTTTGTGCATGTCGTGTTTAGGGCAGACCACTAATTTCAAAGGGCTGCCAGACGTGTGACAACCACGCAAAACAAACCCCCTGACCCTTTTAAAAAATAACTCCACACCAGAACCCGGGGTACTTTGTTACTGTGCGTCTTGGCAGACACAAACCCGCAAGATGCATGGGGGGGGGCATTAAGCCTTACGGGGATGTCAAATTTAATTTCATCACAGGTCACATCAGTATTATGGTTGCCCTCAAAGGTAAGACTAGATGTCCCCCTTACATCAGTAGTCAGCCCCCCATCAGTAGTCAAGAGCCCCCCACCCTCCCTTACATCACAGTGCACCCCCCTTACCTTGTGCTGCTGCTGGGAAGAAGCTGGGAAGCAGAAAGTGCAGGGTCTGGAGGAGGACCAAAGGAGGGCTGGAGTCTGCTGAATGGTGAGGCCAGGGGAGATGAAGATGATGGGGTGCTGCAGCTGCAAAGGGAGGTGCAGGATCTGTAGGAGGAGATCTGTCCTCCCCTCTGTTTCCAAATGCTGAGGGGGGGGGGGCAGAGATGAGCCTCTCCACAGCTGAACCGAGAAGCACAGGATCTGGCAGAGGAGTTCTGTTCTCCTCTCTGCTGCTGATTGCTGAGGCAAGGTGAGGGCAGAAACAAGGGGGTTGCTGCAGGAGAGGTGCGGGGGACACATAAAATGGCCTGGAGGGCCGGATTCGGCCCGCTGGCCTTGTGTATGTCACATGTGCATTAAGGAATTAAAGTGGTTGTAAACCTCTGACATAAAATATGGACAAAGCATATCCCTCTATAGTGTGTACTTGTCTCCATTAAAAGCATTTAGCCCAGGTTCTCACTGACAGTGGGAATGAAATTGTGCAAGTTCAGCTGAACTCACACAATTTTATTCCTGCATGTCAGTCCTGACTTCGGGGGTGATTTCAGAGACATCTGTGCAGGTTGCTCCATAGATGTTGATGGAAATCGCACCCCAAAGTCGCCAAAAGTAGTACAGAAACTACTTTTGGGAATCGGTGCAGTGCCGCAAATGCAGCTTCACACCGATTCGGACGGTGCAATTGCCACCAATTTGCCATGCGATTTGACAAGCCAAATCGCTCCAATGTGAACCTAAGCTAAGTGTCATTTCAGTCTTCTGCTTTGTTCTTCTACTATCAGCATGAGTCACTTCTGACAAGTTTTCCTGACACCAAGAGAAAAATGGTGACAGGGGAGGAAGCTTCAGCTGATTGCCAGCCTCAGCTCAGTTCCTGTGAGCTGTGCAAAGGGGGGTGTGTCCCTTGCCTCTAATCAGCTCTGCGCAGTGTAACTTCAGCTCTCCGTCAACTTTTTCCTGAACTCTTAGACAAGCTTTATAAATTCAGCACTTTGATCTTATGTAGAGAAGAGAGGGCTGCAGATAGACAGGTACAACTTATATAGGAGGATTTGTTTAATCTCTGTGTTTCACCTGAGGATTGTCCCTTCAGTGGGTATATATAAAGGGTTTACAAGCATTTTAATGGCATTGCCATGCATCAGCAATGGACTGCGCCTTTTGTGCATTGCAGGAATGATTGCATTTTTGCACCGATCTGAACATAGCCTTAGGCTCCATTCACACCTGAGCATAATGCAGCGATCCTTACTGCATAGTGCTTTTTTGTGGTTCGTTTTTGGAGTGGCACCATTCATTTGAATGGGCCTCCCTCAGCTCCAAAAACGTGCCAAAGAAGCTCATGTACCAAATCTGGTGTTGTGATTTTTCCGCAATTTTAGCGTGTTTTGTCGCTTGATAATCGTGGCAAAATTGTACTGTGTTAGGGGTGCCATTAAGAAGTAATGGCATTGCAAACGTGCCCCGTGTTTTGCTGCAATTCTGGAATCACGGGCAGAATCGCACGATTCCGCCCACGATTCCAGTACGCTTAGGGGTGACTAGAGCCTTAAAGTGATTACATTGTATGCAGTAAGGTAAAAGCTTTCTGTGTGCAGCTATCACTATGACATATTTATTATTTTAATTAAAAATAATCCAGCCTTTCGACCCCCTTCACACTAGGGCCATGGCCATGTTCGTGGTAAACTGCCGTCGTTTTCATCGCTTTACCACTGTTTAAGCGGCACTTTTGCACCACAATCCGCCCGCCAGCGGGGCGCTTTTAACCACAAAAAGGGGGTTATAAACTGTGTTTTGCGGTGCTTCCGAATTGCTTTTCAGGCTCTTTGGAAGCGATTCCCATTCATTGCAATGGGCAGGGGCGTTTTGGGGGTGCTGTATACAGCGCTCCCAAACCGTCCCGAAGATGTTGCTTGCAGGACTTTTTCTAATGTCCCGCAAGTGCACCTCCCGGGTGTGAAATCCATGGCAAAGAATGGGAGGCAGTTTTCAGGCGCTTTACAGGTGCAATTTCTAGCGCTAAAACGCCTGAAAACTGCCTCAGTGTGAAAGGGGTCTTAATATCACTTTAAGCCAGCCATACAGGAATTGAAATTCTTCCAGTTCAGCAGGGACCAGGTGAATTTAGATCCATGTAAAGAGACCCTGGTTGTTCAGAAGCCAATCTATCGATCGACTTCTGTGCCAGCCCCCTTTCTGTTTTTTCCCCGAATACTCAGTGCCGTTAGCTATAGCCAGCAACACATTGGGGTTTATTTACTAAAGGCAAATCCACTTTGCACTACAAGTGCACTTGGAAGTGCAGTCACTGTAGATCTGAGGGGGACATGCAAGGAAAATAAAAAACAGCATTTTTGCTTGTACATGATTAAAAGATAAAATCAGCAGAGCTTCCCCTCATTTCGGATCTTCCTCTCAGATCTACAGCGACTGCACTTCCAAGTACACTTGTAGTGCAAAGGGGATTTGCCTTTAGTAAATAACCCCCATAGTGTTCTGATGGCAGGAAAGGCTCCCCGCTGCCAGAATACAATACAGGCAGTCCCCGGGTTACAAACAAGACAGGGACTGTAGGTTTGTTGTTAAGTAGAATCTGTTTGTAATTTTTAACTGGTACATTTTTAAAGTGTAGCTCCAGCCAAAAAATCTATTTTAAGTTTTTTGGAAAACATAGGGAAGGGTTATCACCCCTGTAACATTTGTTTTGCTGTCTGTACTCCTCTTCACAAGATTTCACCTCACTTTCTGTCCCAATGACAAATGTTTTTTGAAAATTTGGGGTTTTAGTGAAACAAGGATTGGTGATGAAGCATCAGTGGAGAGGAGACACTTTTTTCCCATATTAACTCTTACAGGAGTGAAGTTCCCCTCCTAGGGGTAGATTTCATCTCACTTCCTGTTGTCTCCCTCCGTTTGTAAGTAGGAGTCGTTTGTAAGTCTGATGTTTGTAAGTAGGGGACTGCCTGTAGTTCATTTGGGAGGATTCCGCCATCTACCCCAAATGTGCGGATGGGAGAATCAGCACTCTTTCTTTTGTTCAACTCGCTGGTGAAAACATAAATAAAAAAAGTATAATGTATGGCCTGCCTTAGAGAGATTTACCCTCACTTCCTGTCCCGCTGACACAGTTTTACCAGACAGGAAGTGAGGGAAACCCTCCAAAAGTGACAAAGACAGAAGTTAAATACTTTTTTGAAGGCATAACTAACATCAAATATGAAAATTATAAGAGCAGTCATTGCATATAGTGAAACTGTACCCTTTGGGTTCCAACAGGCGTTGAGGCTTTGCTTCGCTGTCTCGCTGCTTCCAACTCCATAGGCGTGCGCAGGGGGTATGCTGGGTGTGCCTGGGCACACCCTAATCACCCCGTGTTTCACAGATTTCCCCTGCTGATAGTTCACCAAAGCCCCTAAACAGGGCTCCTAAAAAGAATTGTAAAAAAATAAATAAAAATAAAAACCTACTGACACCATCCACTGCCCTACTGAAACCAACCTCTGCCCTACTGACAAGTCCCCTGCTCTACTAACACTGTCCATGTTTTATTACATTTGAAGTGCACACCCTAATGCAATAGGCTGCGCACACCTATGTGCAACTCCCTGACCTCAACATGTACATTGCAGAGCCAGCGGTCCTGCATTCTATGGGAGGTCAATGAGGGTCCACCCACATTCCAGAGCATCAGATGGTGAAGGACAGCGCCATCTGCTGAGGAAAATTTAAAAAAGGGTAATTAATTATCCCCCCCCCCTCCCCCCAGGAAAACGAGTATTTAACCCATGCAGCACAGGGAGGTCTCACTGCATAGGTAAATGTAACAGCAAACTACAGTGGAAAAAAAATAAGGTCACTGACCTGAATCTCAAAACTGCCTGAACAGAATCACAATTGTGATTAGCCATTTGCTAATATCTTTTGTTCTAGCTCCTAACATTCTAGGTGCATTTGTTTAAAATATTAATATTTTATTAATATTAATTTCATTTTAGGATTCTATAATGGCTACCCAAGATAAAAGCCACCTCCCTCCTCTTGCTGATACGTTGGATGAGGATGAAGCTGAGAGGGACTTTCTCCTGTCCAAGCCCACTTGTTTCCTTATTGTTGGAAAACCAGTAAGTAATGTCTTAATGACTAATTATAATACATGATAAATATTATATGCTTATCTTTCTTTTTCAGAATTTCAGAAGTTACGTTTCTATACAGTAAGGCATAAAATTGTGGTCCATCGCCTTAGTTCTGGAAGCCTTGATTATGATAAAGACACTGCAGCAAGAGGTCATATGTTACTAATTCAAATCTGAATAATCATAAAGGAAATAGGAAAGGAATCTTCTTTTTTTAGAATCTCCTTTAAACTTAGTAATTAAAAATCTATTGAAATTGAAATTACAGCGATCTTGCACATTACCTTGCAATCCATCATCAATCAAAATTGTTGAATTATTGCAATAGTGTGAAATAATGTTCAATAAATGTTCATAAAAATAGTGACACAATATAGTTAAATAAGTGCAAAAAAAGTCCATAAGTAGAAGTAATCCAGTGGTTCAAGATAGTGTAGATGAAATTTCAAAAAACTTGACAGTTTATCCAATATGTGAAACCGCTGACACCACACCAATGTGCTCACAGAACTCTCAACTCATGGGCATAGGTTAAATGCATTTATAAATCCAACGGGAACAGTGAGTTTAACTTCCAGGATGCAGGATGAACAGCAAGATATTATAGATCAAAAGGTTCCACCCCTCATAACCGATATTACGATCCACATGTAAGGTAAATAAGCCTCCAATAGTGTATTACCATAATAAAAAGAGTTTATTAAATAAAATACCTGCTTACATGAAAGCAGCAGCAAGCGCGCCAAACGGAGACAAACATTCAGCGTTTCACGCCACCTCACACGTCACTTCCGGTCCATGGTATACTCTGGCCATGCCCTATGTGACTTCCTCAGGGGCCGGCCATACACGGTGAAAAATATCTATACCACATATATACCACAGGTTGCAGCAAAGAAGTTGCACAATTCCCCCATCAACACAGAGAGTGCTGACAGGGGAATTAGCAAATGCCTTCTCCCGGCGGGGGAGCGAAGCCGTCCCCGCTGGGAGAAGACAGTGATTATCGCTAGCCGCTATATCAGCCATTAGCGAGAATCAGACAGGCTGGTTGTACTCAAGTTGATCGATCAACCAACTTGATACATTTAGCCTGCCCATTAACAGTTTGAATCTCGGTCGGTTCCTGCTGAACTGGCTAAGATTCGAACCGTGTATGGCCAGCCTTAGAATTTGGTTATTGAAGGCTTAAATGTGACTTAGACAGCTCTGAAGGGCCTCACTTAATGCTAATTCTAATATGATAATTTATAAAGGAATTATGGAGAAATATTGACTCTATTGGTAATGAGTGACCTAAATAAAGCAGAATTAACTGTATCCCAGCACCATGAACTGCAAACACTATTTAACCACTTCAATACCGGGCACTTATACACCCTTTCTGCCCAGACCAATTTTCAGCTTTCAGCACTCTCGCATTTTGAACGCCAATTACTCAGTCATGCAACACTGTACCCAAACAAAATTGTTATAATTTCTTTCACACAAATAGAGCTTTCTTTAGGGGGTATTTAATCACCACTGGGTTTTTTTATTTTTTGTGACATAAGTGAAAAAAGTGCGAAAAATTTGGGAAAAAAAACACTTTTTTTAGTTTCTCTAAAAAAAATTTGCAAATAAGTAATTTTTGTTCATAAATTTGGGCCAAAATTTATACTGCTTTAGTCTGTGTGAAAGTTATAGAATCTACAAGCTATGGTGCAAATTATTGAAAATTGATCACACCTGATGCACTCATCTCTTGAGGCCCTGAAATGTCAGGAAAGTACAAATACCCCCCAAATGACCCCTTTTTGGAAAGTAGACAGTCCAAGGTATTTAGTAAGAAGCATAGCGAGTTTTTTGAAGTTGTAATTTTTGCCCACAATTCTTGGGAAAATAAAGAAATTATTATTTTTATTTTTTTTTACACAAAATTTTTATTATAAGTTATTTCTCACACACAGCATATGCATACTTTCAATCACACCCCAAAATACATTCAGCTACTCCTCCCGAGTATGGCGATACCACATGTGTGAGACTTTTTCACAGCCAGGCCACATAGAGAAGTCCAACATGCAGGGAGCGCCATCAGGCGTTCTAGGAGCATAAATTGCACATAAAATTTCCTAACAACCTATCATACTTTTGAAGGCCCTGGAGCACCAGGACAATGGAATTACCCACAAAATGACCCCATTTTGGAAAGCTAACACCACTAGTTATATTTTATGAGGCATAATGAGTCTTTTGAATGGTTCATTTTTTTCCACAAGTCTTCGGAAAACGTGGAAAGAAAATGAAAACGTTTTTCTTTTTTTTTTAACAGAATGTGGTCAATTTATAAGATATTTCTAACACACAGCATGTACATAGCAAAAATTACACCCCAAAATACATTCTGCTACTCCTCCTGAGTATGGTGATACCACATGTGTGAGAACTTTACACAGCCTGGCCACATAGAGAGGTCCAACATTGAAGTAGCACCTTCAGGCATTCTAGGAGCATAAATTACACATATAATTTCATTCCTACCTATAACACTTTTAAAGGTCCTGGAGCACCAGGACAGTGGAATTACCCACAAAATGACTCCATTTTGGAAAGCTAATACCCCAATGTATATTCTATGAGGCATGGGCTACAAATAGGTACTCGGGTACTCTAATGGGCTGGTGACAGGTACTCAAGTACTCAGATGGGCTGGTGACAGGTACTCAGGTACTCTGATGTTCTGGTAACAGGTACTCGGGTACTCTGATGGGCTGGTGACAGGTACTCGGGTACTCTGATGTTCTGGTGACAGGTACTCGGGTACTCTGATGTTCTGGTGACAGGTACTCGGGTACTCTGATGGGCTGGTGACAGGTACTCAAGTACTCAGATGGGCTGGTGACAGGTACTTGGGTACTCTGATGTTCTGGTGACAGGTTCTCGGGTACTCTGATGGATTGGTCACAGGTACTCGGGTACTCTGATGGGCTGGTGACAGGTATTCGGGTACTCTGAAGGGTTGGTGACAGGTACTCGGGTACTCTGATGGGCTGGTGACAGGTTCTCGGGTACTCTGATGGGTTGGTGACAGGTACTCGGGTACTCTGATGGGTTGCTGACAGGTATTCGGGTACTCAGATGAGCGGTGACAGGTCCTCTTTATTGGGGGGGGGCAAGCAGTGTGTTTGGTGTATACTGTAGGCGGTAACGGGCTGTTACCGCAATCTCCTCCTCACACGTGATCAGTGTGTGAGGAAGAGAGCCTGGTAACAGCTCGTTACTGCGGTTTGTTGACATTCTGTGACCGACTGTGATTGGACACAGCCGGCCACGTGGTAAAGAGACACCTTCATTGGCTCTTTTCCGCGATCGAGGATGGGCTGTGTCAGTGTGACAGGCCACTCTTGCGCGCCCCTGCACAAGGACAATGCATGTGACCAGCTGTGATTGGACACAGCTGGTCACGTGGTAAAGAGACAATTTTTATTGGCTCTTTACACTGATCTGGGATAGGCCGCGTCCCGAGGGACACGCCTCTTCCCCGATCGCCGCACTGCAGGCCCCCCGGGGGCCCTCAGGAGCAGCGAAGAGCCCAGGACGTCATATGACGCCGGAGAGACAGAGTGTTCCTGTGGACGTCATATGACAATGGCCCGGTATGGAAGTGGTTAATTCATTTTCAGTATTCATAGCAAACTCAGCCATCCATCCATGTCTCCATACTTTATTTTGTTGAGAAATCACTTTGAAAAACATGCCCCTAGCATTTCTAGCCGCAGCCATCTCAAATAAGGGCAGATAATTCATGTAGCATTTACTTCCTGGAATTCATCTGCCTTAGCTCAGGCAGGAGAGTGTGCTTCACTAAGAAATCCCCTCCTCCCCTCCTCCAGGTTAAAGAAAAAAAAAATCCCATGAAGACTGATGCTGGGACAAGGTGATCTAGAGCCCAGGGCGAGCATGCCAAATTGAACCCCCTCCCTTCCAAGATGTATGAGCATTATGTGTCAGAAAAAATCCCCCCCCAAAAAAAATCAAGCACTAATCTGCATGCTTACCCCCTAAGCATAAATTCCCCCTCTTCGCAGTACAAATCCACCCTCTTCTGAAATCCTCTCTCCCAGCAGAAATCTTTGCCATCCCCCCCCCCAGCTCAAATCCTCTCATTCTGCATATGTTCCCAGCACTATTCCCCCCCCCCCTCAAAAAAAAAATCCCTCTTCCTAGCACAAATCCTCAACCCCTCACATTTCCCCATCTGAGCACAAATCCCCCCCCTCCCCACTCCAAATCCTCCCTCTCAGCACAAACTCCCCTTGCTCAATCCTTCATCCTAGCATAAATCCCCCCACCCAAAAAAATTTCCCCTCCTAAAACAAATAGTGCCCCCCAAACATCCTTACTAGCACAAATCCCACTCCCCAAAAAATAAATAAATGCCCATCCTAGCAGCCATTGTGGTATTAATATTTAAAAAAGAGCTGTGATATATCCCTGGAAACTACAGACCAGTCAGCCTAACAATGATAGTATGTAAGCTAATGGAATGGATGATAAGGGACTATATCCAATATTTTGCTAATGGAAACAGTATCATTAGTGGTAATCAGCACAAATTCATTAAGAATCGTTCTTGCCAGACCAATCTATTAACGTTCTATGAAGAAGTGAACTGCCATCCAGATAAAGGAAGGCCTGTGGATGTGGTGTGTCAGGATTTTGCAAAGGCATTTGATACGGTTCCCCACAAACGTTTATTTTACACACTGTCGGCATGGACCATAGGGTGAGCACCTGGATTGAAAACTGGCTACGGGGGCTAGTCCAAAGGGTGGTGATAAATAGTAAATACTCGGAATGGTCCGGTGTGCTAAGTGCGGTCCCCCAAGGATCTGTCCGGGGACCAATTCTGTTTATATTATATTTATTCTCATTCATAAACTATATAGAAGATGGGATAAACAGCTCATTCTCAATATTTGCGGATGATACAAAGTTAAGCAAGGCAATAACTTCAGCGCAGGATGGAAACCTTACAAGAAGACCTAAATAAGATAATAGGGTGTGCGCCTACATGGCAAATGAGGTTTAACCACTTGAGCCCCGGACCATTATGCTGCCTAAGGACCAGAGGTCTTTTTCCAATTTGGCACTGCGTCGCTTTAACTGCTAATTGCGCGGTTATGCAATGCTGTACCCAAACGAAATTTGCGTCCTTTTCTTCCCACAAATAGAGCTTTCTTTTGATGGTATTTGATCACCTCTGCAGTTTTTATTTTTTGCGCTATAAACGGAAAAAGACCGAAAATTTTGAAAAAAAATAATATTTTCTACTTTTTGTTATAAAAAAAATCCAATAAACTCAATTTTAGTCATACATTTAGGCCAAAATGTATTCGGCCACATGTCTTTGGTAAAAAAAATGTCAATAAGCGTATATTTATTGGTTTGCGCAAAAGTTATAGCGTCTACAAACTAGGGTACATTTTCTGGAATTTACACAGCTTTTAGTTTATGACTGCCTATGTCATTTCTTGAGGTGCTAAAATGGCAGGGCAGTACAAACCCCCCCCAAATGACCCCATTTTGGAAAGTAGACACCCCAAGGAAATTGCTGATAGGCATGTTGAACCCATTGAATATTTATTTTTTTTGTCCCAAGTGATTGAATAATGACAAAAAAAAAAAAAATATTTACAAAAAGTTGTCACTAAATGATATATTGCTCACACAGGCCATGGGCATATGTGGAATTGCACCCCAAAATACATTCAGCTACTTCTCCTGAGTACGGGGATACCACATGTGTGGGACTTTTTGGGAGCCTAGCCGCGTACGGGACCCCGAAAACCAATCACCGCCTTCAGGATTTCTAAGGGTGTAAATTTTTGATTTCACTCTTCACTGCCTATCACAGTTTCTGAGGCCATGGAATGCCCAGGTGGCACAACCCCCCCCCAAATGACCCCATTTTGGAAAGTAGACACCCCAAGCTATTTGCTGAGAGGCATATTGAGTCCATGGAATATTTTATATTTTGACACAAGTTGCGGGAAAGTGACACTTTTTTTTTTTTTTTTTGCACAAAGTTGTCACTAAATGATATATTGCTCACACAGGCCATGGGCCTATGTGGAATTGCACCCCAAAATACATTTAGCTGCTTCTCCTGAGTATGGGGATACCACATGTGTGGGACTTTTTGGGAGCCTAGCCGCGTATGGGGCCCCGAAAACCAATCACCGCCTTCAGCGTTTTTAAGGGCGTGAATTTTTGATTTTACTCTTCACTGCCTATCACCGTTTCGGAGGCCATGGAATGCCCAGGTGGCACAAAACCCCCCCAAATGACCCCATTTTGGAAAGTAGACACCCCAAGCTATTTGCTGAGAGGCATGGTGAGTATTTTGCAGCTCTCATTTGTTTTTGAAAATGAAGAAAGACAAGAAAAAACTTTTTTTTTTTTCTTTTTTCAAATTTCAAAACTTTGTGACAAAAAGTGAGGTCTGCAAAATACTCACTATACCTCTCAGCAAATAGCTTGGGGTGTCTACTTTCCAAAATGGGGTCATTTGGGCGGGTTTTGTGCCACCTGGGCATTCCATGGCCTCCGAAACTGTGATAGGCAGTGAAGAGTGAAATCAAAAATTCACGCCCTTAGAAAGCCTGAAGGCGGTGCTTGGTTTTCTGGGTCCCGTACGCGGCTAGGCTCCCAAAAAGTCTCACACATGTGGTATCCCCGTACTCAGGAGAAGCAGCAGAATGTATTTTGGGGTGTAATTTCACATATTCCCATGGCATGTTTGAGCAATATATCATAAATTTGTCTCTTTCCCGCAACTTGTGTCGCAATATAAAATATTACATGGACTCGACATGCCTCTCAGCAAATAGCTTGGGGTGTCTACTTTCCAAAATGGGGTCATTTGGGGGGGTTTTGAACTGTCCTGGCATTTTATGCACAACATTTAGAAGCTTATGTCACACATTACCCACTCTTCTAACCACTTGAAGACAAAGCCCTTTCTGACACTTATTGTTTACATGAAAAAGTTTTTTTTTTTTTTGCAAGAAAATTACTTTGAACCCCCAAACATTATATATTTTTTTAAAGCAAATGCCCTACAGATTAAAATGGTGGGTGTTTCATTTTTTTTTTTCACACAGTATTTGCGCAGCGATTTTTCAAACGCATTTTTTGGGGAAAAAACACACTTTTTTAAATTTTAATGCACTAAAACACAATATATTGCCCAAATGTTTGATGAAATAAAAAAGATGATCTTAGGCCGAGTACATGGATACCAAACATGACATGCTTTACAATTGCGCACAAACATGCGGTGGCAACAAAATAAATACATTTTTAAAAGCCTTTAAAAGCCTTTACAGGTTACCACTTTAGATTTGCAGAGGAGGTCTACTGCTAAAATTACTGCCCTCGATCTGACCTTCGCGGTGATACCTCACATGCATGGTGCAATTGCTGTTTACGTTTGACGACAGACCGCCGCTTGCGTTCGCCTTAGCGCAAGAGCAGGGGGCGACAGGGGTGCTTTTTTTTTTTTTTTTTTTTTTTTTTTTTTCTTTATTATTTTTTTGCTTTTTTATCTTATTTTTAAACTGCTCCTTTCATTTTTTTTTTTTTTAAATCATTTTTATTGTTATCTCGGGGAATGTAAATATCCCCTATGATAGCAATAGGTAGTGACAGGTACTCTTTTTTGAAAAAATTGGGGTCTATTAGACCCTAGATCTCTCCTCTGCCCTCAAAGCATCTGACGACACCAAGATCGGTGTGATAAAATGCTTCCCCAATTTCCCAATGGCGCTATTTACATCCGGCGAAATCTAAGGCATAAAATGCTCGTAGCTTCCGGTTTCTTAGGCCATAGAGATGTTTGGAGCCACTCTTGTCTCTGATCAGCTCTATGGTCAGCTGGCTGAATCACCGGCTGCATTCTCAGGTTTCCTGTTGAGACAGGAGAGCCAGAGAAAAACACGGAAGACGGTGGGGGGGGGCATTCCCTCCCACGGTTTGTAAAGGCAGTCTAGAGGCTAATTAGCCTCTAGGATTGCTTTTACATGAAAGCCGACCGCTGGCTGAAAAGAATGATACCAAGATGATACCTAAACCTGCAGGCATCATTCTGGTATAACCACTCAAAGTTGTGAATGGCGTACCTGAAGACAAAAAAATGGTTAACAATGGTTAACAATAAAGCACAGTAAACAGTAAAGTATAAATAATTACATACCTGAAAAACAAACATGATAAAACATAATAACAATAACAATAAAACATTGCAGAATAGAATACAGTAAAAAAAGAGCAGAACAATAGAGAGAGAGAATAGAGAGAGAGAACAATAAAACGACAACTATTTTTTTTTATTTTATATATATATTTTTTTTTTTACACTTTTTTTGTAACTAACTTTTATAACTGTAACCGGTTCCAGGTTCGGGTCTCTCAAAATGCGATGGCATCTTGGGAGACCCTGTGAAAGTGTGCCTAGTCTGTGGAATGCTGTACCCTACGCTAATACTCAACTAGTGCATGGTAGCGTTCAAAACATTCACCAATGCAAAGACCAGGATTGTCAGGACAGGAGGGACAATAATAGCGGGTGTCACGCCTATATCCGCGCTTGCTGCAGACACGACATCTTTTTGGGGGGGTTCGTTGGGTAGGGGTACTCGGGAGGACATAAAAATGCCTCTCATGCAGCCGACTGCATTTGGTTGGGGATGTGAATGGGGGAAGTACGGGCGCTGCAGAAGCGGTGTGTTCCCAATTAGGATTGGCGAATGCAGCAGGAAGGGCACTATGGGCACGACAGGCCTGTGTTCGTCTTTTTGGTGGCAGCGGGAAAAAAAAAAAAAAAAAAAAAAAATGCCTCTCATGCAGCCGACTGCATTTGGTTGGGGATGTGAATGGGGGAAGTATGGGCGCTGCAGAAGCGGTGTGTTCCCAATTAGGATTGGCGAATGCAGCAGGAAGGGCACTATGGGCACGACAGGCCTGTGTTCGTCTTTTTGGTGGCAGCGGGACACTACTTGTGCTTGCCACCTCACCAGCTTGAACTGCACTTATGGGACTCGCCACGTCACCAAGTGTTGCTGCAGCGCTGGTTTGACTACGACCGGGGTATACTAGGCCGCTGGTGCTTGCCAGTTCAATAAAAAGCTTCCAAAAAAACTGTTAGCGATCGCAGGGATCAGGCCTGACTCTGCAAACGCTGCAGTTATGCGTTTAGTGTTTTGTAAGTGACAGTGATCGATCGATACTTCACTTGGGTGGGCTGGGCTGGGCCGGGCGGAAGGGCAAAACGCAGGTGCTAGCAGGTATCTGGGCTGATCCCGTTAACACTGCGTTTTTGGGAACCCTAAACTGCTGGGGACACTAGTATAGATCTGATCGGATCAGATATTGATCCGTTCAGATACTATACCACTAAAGGAGGCGTATGCTGCGTGCGTGGGTGTTAGTGGTACTGACGCTAACCTGACGCTGCCTGGGGCCGGTGCTTGCTAGTTCACCAAAATGCTACCAAAAAAACTGTTAGCGATCGCAGGGATCAGGCCTGACTCTGCGAACGCTGCAGTTATGCGTTTAGTGCCTTGTAAGTGACAGTGATCGATCGATACTGCACTTGGGTGGGCTGGGCTGGGCCAGGCGGAGGGGCACAACGCAGGTGCTAGCAGGTATCTGGGCTGATCTCGCTAACACTGCGTTTTTGGGAACCCTAAACTGCTGGGGACGCTAGTATAGATCTGATCGGACCAGATATTGATCCGTTCAGATACTATACCACTATGGGAGGTGTATGGTACGTGCGTGGGTGTCAGTGGTACTGGCGCTAACCTGACGCTGCCTGGGGCTGGTGCTTGCCAGCTCACCAAAATGCTACCAAAAAAACTGTTAGCGATCGTAGGGATCAGGCCTGACTCTGCGAACGCTGCAGTTATGCGTTTAGTGTTTTGTAAGTGACAGTGATCAATCGATACTGCACTTGGGTGGGCCGGGCGGAGGGACAAAACGCAGGTGCTAGCAGGTATCTGGGCTGATCCCGCTAACACTGCGTTTTTGGGAACCCTAAACTGCTGGGGACGCTAGTATAGATCTGATCGGATCAGATATTGATCCGTACAGATACTATACCACTAAGGGAGGCGTATGCTGCGTGCGTGGGTGTTAGCGGTACTGGCGCTAATCTGACGCTGCCTGGGGCGACGCATATCACCGCCGGGCGACCGGGGGGCTAAACCTTTATTCGGTAATAAACGGCGGGTGCCCTGACACTATAAAAAATAAACAAACTAACCAGCGTCACCCGTAACAGTTATACGGTGATCAGTGGTGAAAGGGTTAACTAGGGGGCAATCAAGGGGTTAAAACATTTATTAGGTAGTATATGGGGGTCCCTGTCGCTATAAAACGCTGACGGCGAACCTAAATATTTACCTCCCTAACTAGCGTCACCAGCGACACTAATACAGCGATCAGAAAAATGATCGCTTAGTGACACTGGTGACAGGGGGTGATCAAGGGGTTAAAACTTTATTAGGGGGGGTTAGGGGGGTACCCTAGACCTAAAGGGGGGTAATACTCACTGTCCCAACACTGTAACTGTCACAAACTGACACCAATGCAGTAAACAGAAAAAAAAAAAAAAAACTGCTGGTGTCAGTTTGTGACAGGGAGGGGGGGGGGTGATTGGGGGGTGATCGGGGGGCGATCGGGGGGGGGATCGGGGTGTTTTGTGTGCCTGGCATGTTCTACTGTGTTGTGTAGTGTTGGTGCACTCACATACCAGTCTTCTCTCCTCGGCGCTGCAACGAAATACCGAGCCGAGGAGAGATGACATCATTTCCTTTGCTGCTGTTTAGCATACAGCAGCAAAGGAAGTAATCTGATTGGCCGGCGGCGATCGCGAGGGGGGGGCCACGAACGGATGGCCTCCCCCTCACCTCCGATCGCCGGGGGACAAAACGGGACCGCCTCGGGCACCGGGGGGGGGGTCCGATCGGACCCCCCACCCGCGGGAGGCAAATCACGTACATGTACGTGATTTTGCCTGCCCGTGCCGCCTTGCCGACGTAAATCGGCGTGAGGCGGTCCTTAAGTGGTTAATGTTGAAAAATGTAAAGTAATGCAAATGGGTGCTAAAAATATAAACGCAAATCACTCACCTCTGGTGGAATCTAGGATATAAAAGGACCTGGGGGTCTTAGTAGGAGACAGGCTCAGCAATAGCATGCAATGCCAAGCTGCTGCAAGCAAACAGAATGTTGGCGTGCATTAAAACGGTGATTAACCCCAGAGATAAAATGATAATTCTCCCACTCTACAAGACTCTGGTCCGGTCTTACCTGGAGTATGCTGTCCATCTCTGGGCACCAGTCCTCGAGAAGGATGTGCTGGAGCTGGAGAGAGTCCAGAGAAAGGCAAAAAAACTAATAAAGGGACTGGAGGATCTCAGCTATGGGGAAAGACTACAAGCATTGAACTTATTCTCTCTGGAGAGGAGACACTTTAGAGGGGATATGATAGCAATGTACAAATACCATACTGGTGACCCTAGCATAGGGAAAAAACTTTTCAGTGAAAGGGAATTTTTCAAAAGACGCGTGGCCATTCATTGGAATTGGAAGAGAAGCAGTTTAACCTTAAGCTGCGTAGAGGGTTCTTTACTGTCAGAGCGGTAAGGATGTGGAATTCTCTTCCATAAGCAGTGGTATCAGCAGGTAGCATCGATAGTTTAAAAAAACGATTAGATGGGCACCTTATTGTTTACAACATACAGGGATATGCAATGTACTATTGACATAAACCCAAGCACACTCACACACCACAGGTTGAACTGGATGGACTGGTGTCTTTTTTCAACCTTACCAACTATGTAACTAGCACAAATTTCCCCCTGCCCCTACCCTGCCATATTACCGTTTCTAGCACAACCCCCCTAAATCCCCCCTCCCAGAACAAATCCTCTTCCCCATCCCTCCTCTCAACACAAATCATCACTCCTAGCACCCCTCCACAAATTTTCCCTCCTAGAACAAATCTTACCTCTTGCTGCCCCCCAAATTCCCCCTCTCAACACAAATCCCCTCCCCCAATCTCCTTGTGGTGCCCTCGGACCTCACATGATACCACTTTGCACAGCGCACAGGACCCTTCTGCCCACCCCTTGTCCCAGCCCTGTCTGACATCATTTTGGCCTAGCCCAGAAACCAGGAAGCAACTGAAGAAATGTAAAAAATTATATAAAAAAAAAAAGGTTAAAAAAAATCACTTAAATATTACCTTACTATTTATTACTAATGCCAGCAGCATAAGCATTAAGATAGTTACTGTTGATTGAGAGAGTTTAGTTCTGCTTTAATTTAGTTAATTTAAGAGTATCTTCAAGGAACAATGATGAAATGGTAACATAGAAGTTATTAGCACAGGCAGGGAATTTCTTTAGCATTAGATACACTATACTTACTATTTTACCTGTCCAACCAAATAATTTATACACTATGATATTGTTGTAGGTTCTTATTTTTTATTTCTGCCTTCACACCAATTGGTAGGTAGGTAGAGACAGGGAAAACTATTTTAACAAATGTCTGTGAAGGTTCTAATTTATCCAGATCATGGTGTAGCTAGCTATAGTTAGTCACATTCAACTAGACGTGTTCTGTAATGTAAAAGACATTTCATAGCTTATTCAAGCCACTTCTTTAGTTCCCATGAGTGTCCTGACTTGGATAAGCTAGAAAATGTCTTCAACATTACAGAGCAAGTCTAGCTGAATGTGAATAACTGCTACTAGCAATTTTTAACAAAATGCGTTTTTTAATGTGTGCCCTGGAATGTGTTGCTTTGTGTGTGTGTGAAAATGTCATTACCTCCCTTAGACTGCAGTGATATATAACAGTAATTTAATCTTTTGAAGGGCACTGGAAAGGCTACATTAGGAAAGAAGATCTCACAGTCATGGAACTGCAAATACATTGAAGGTAATATTTATGATATGCTAATGCTATAGGTCTATAAGCATACATTGGTGCCAGATACATATTAGTGGATAGAACACATAAGTCCTTACCTAGGGTGAGAAAACGTCAACGTGATGACAGGCTTCATAATCTTAAAGTAAACATCTAAAAAAAAGAAATATAAATGCTGATGTGTGTCTTATCTGTGATCTTGACCTGGCTTTACTACATAGTGAGTCAGTGACCTGGAACAAGCATGTGGTCAGGACTCTGAACTCCCATGCTTGTTCAGGTTAATATACACAGTGCCGGATTTATAAGGGGGTAAAAGGGGCAATTGTCCCGGGCCCCCCTACCAGAGGTAACCTCAGACTTCCTTTATAAAGGAATGAAACTTATGTTCTCTCGAGACTCCAGTAGTGGAGGAAATTGTCTTGTTTGCAGCCTTTACCAAGCTCTGGTCATGTCTCACTCAACTTCAACAGGCAGTTTTATTACATGATGAAGGGCTTGCTGATACCTTTTCCAGATGTTAATGTAGTTCTTAGAATATATTTGAGCATGATGGTCACTAGTTGTTCGAGAGAAAGGTTGTTCAGCAAATTGGCACTGATTAAGAATTATCTGAGAACCACGATGACCCATGAAAGACTAATGCCCCATACACAC
This sequence comes from Aquarana catesbeiana, assembly GCF_042186555.1. Classification (NCBI taxonomy): domain Eukaryota; kingdom Metazoa; phylum Chordata; class Amphibia; order Anura; family Ranidae; genus Aquarana; species Aquarana catesbeiana. The sequence continues at coordinate 369,475,883 of NC_133327.1, read as the reverse complement.
GATCGGACATTCCGACAACAAAACCATAGAATTTTGTTTGAAGGGTGTTGGCTCCAACTTGTCTTGCATACACACGGTCACACAAATTTTGGCCAACAATTACGAACGTAGTGTTGACAAGACGTATGGCGAGCCGATAAAAAGGAAGTTCAATAGTCATGCGCCACCATTTGGGCTCCTTCTGCTAATGTTGTGTTTAGTGAGCATTGATTCTAAGCATGCGTGGACTTTTGTGCGACGGACTTGAGTACACACGATCGGAAAGTCCGACACCAAAATTTGTTGGCAGAAAATTTGAGAACCTGCTAGCCAACATTTGTTGGCGGAAGGTCCAACAACAAATGTTCGATGGAGCATACACACGGTCGGACTTTCCGCCAACAAGCTCACATCCAACATTTGTTGTCGGAAAATCCAATCGTGTGTACGCGGCATAAGTGTTCTGTGCCTACTGGCTGTGGAGAGCAATGTCCTCATGATAATATAGTTTGATGAGTTAGTTAAAGATTTTGCAGATGCTAGGTGCAAGAAGAGAGACTTTTTGTAAATATTGTAGTGTGATGTATAACTGCCAGTTCCAATTACCTGTGTAATGTGTATTCTTATGCCCCATACACACGGTCGGACATTGATCGGACATTCCGACAACAAAATCCTAGGATTTTTTCCGACGGATGTTGGCTCAAACTTGTCTTGCATACACACGGTCACACAAAGTTGTCGGAAAATCCGATCGTTCTGAATGCGGTGATGTAAAACACGTACGTTGGGACTATAAACGGGGCAGTAGCCAATAGCTTTCATCTCTTTATTTATTCTGAGCATGCGTGGCACTTTGTGCGTCGGATTTGTGTACACACGATCGGAAATTCTGACAACGGATTTTGTTGTCAGAAAATTTTATAGCAAGCTCTTTGTGTGTCAGAAAATCCGATGGAAAATGTGTGATGGAGCCTACACACGGTCAGAATTTCCGACAACAAGGTCCTATCACACATTTTCTGTTGGAAAATCCGACCGTGTGTACGGGGCATTACAGTCAATAAAACTGAGAAAAAAAAAATAAGGCCAGTGTCTTCTTCGGAACATAACTTTTTTTTTTAGAACAAATGCAGTTTATCATTCATTTCAGTTTACGTTTTTTTATTTGACATATAATTTAATTTATATGTGAGGGGCTTCAGAACTTGAGGTGCCCCAGGCCCCCCAAGGTCCAAATCTGGGACTGAACATACAGAGTACTTATTTATTCTATACAATTGGGTGGATTTACTAAAGGAGATGAGAATCTTCATACAATAAACTGTGGGGTTATTCAATCCAATTATCCAGTCAAGGATGGATGAAGTAAGAAAACAAGAATTTGCTTTTCACTCCTTTAGTAATTCAGCTCTAATGTGTTGGGTTCTACAGTCATAGCAAGGTACCATAAACGCCTTGGTGAATACAGTTAAAATATAGCCCTGGGTACAGCAGTTGGCTTCCTTTATGAAAATGTCTCAGAAAAGTTGCAGCCAACCGGATTCTTACTTTTTTTCCAAATTCAGTGGGAGAATCTGGTTGCAAACACTCTCCTAAATAAGTCTCCCAATCCCTAAAAACAATGTCAGATGGGTCCTTATAGCTCTGTGATATATAATCTTTTTTTTATTGAAAAGAGCATAAAAATCTTAACACATCTTCATTATGCAAAGCAAGGCTGCTTAACGCATCTGTAAAAACTCATTAATCCCAGCACTGCATTACTATAAGAGATGGTTTTTACTAACTAGCCCCATAAATGTATTTTGTAATTATCTCCAGTTAATTATTGTATTTTCTAATTATCTCCTGTTAATTAATGTATTTTTTAATTGTCTTCTGTTAATTTTAATATAAGCTGTTAAAGAAAAGTGGTGTAAAATGCACATTTATTACACATGTTAAACGTGTTTAATAAATGTTTTCCAGCCCAAGAATTGATAAATGAACACATAAAGAGAGGAACCGAGCAAGGAAATATGGTTAGTATATTCTGTCTAAACACAAATACAAATTCAGTGGAACAAAGAAAATGTGCTAGAATGATCCTAAGTATACAACCAATGTAAAGGTTCCCATAAACATTAGGTGACAGTTGTCTGATCTTATTTTGGTTGGATTGGTCAATGACCCAGTGTCTATAGAAAAATATATAAAACTAAGCATATCTGCTCTAAGGAAAAAAAAATATATATATGGAAGCTGCTAGCACAGTAATAAGGTACCTATTATTATAAACAAAATGTGCTCCAAAGTGCTGTGCTATTCCTTAAAGGAAACCTCAATATACCACAATGACAGGCAAAGTTTTTTATAAATAAATTAAATCAATTAATTGCACTCATGGGTTGTGTTTCACAATGGATATTCATTATTTGCACATTATTATTATTATTATTATTATTATTATTATTATTATGTGCACACTAATATATGTGTGTTTATATATTTATGATCATTTTTGCCTGTCGTCGTGGTACATTGAGGTTTACTTTAAGGAGTAGTACAGCACTTCGGAGCACATATTGAAAAAGTACAACAAAGTGTAAATGCAGTACTGCAATTTGCTGGGCAACATTTTTTACATGAATAAATTGACCTATAGTTCCTAACTTTTTCATGCCCAAAGGTCATTAATGCTTAAAGTGTTACTAAACCCACACCAGTAAAATCAGTCTGTATATGCAGTAAAGCATGCTTGCTGTACTCACTGTGGAGCCTAAGGGGTTAATCATCGGTATTGTGTAAAAAGGCTGTTCGATGCTGTCTTCTCTGATCATCTCTTTCTTCCACTGTCTCCAAAAAAATAACCTGATATTTACAAAGCCAGGAGACAGGCTGCACATGCTCAGTTTGGTGTGTATTGCTAGAGAGTTTTTTTTTTCTTATGCGAGTGCATATGATCAGCACAGGCCCAACCAGCACTGTCCAGACAGAGGGTCAGGGGTCCTGCATTCTCACTGGACAAACGTGGGAGAATGAAAACTCCTACAAGCTTTAACCAGACACTCATTGAAGTCACAAGACTGCTGTAACTGCTGATGAAAATAGGTATTTAACGGTTTATATTTACTAAAATCATTGCATTTCCATGTTCTGTGTACTGTGGGAGATAAGATATAGTGAATGCGGGGTCCTTGGTTTAGTAACACTTTACATGCTCAGTTCAAATTTAGCAGCAGCATCGTCTGTTCGTTGACTACACAATGACTCATTTGCATACCTACGTTATTTTTTAAGGAAATACATACAGCTTTTTGGTGCACTGTTTAAACAAAAAAAAAGTTATTTAGGTTTACAAACAAATAAACCTGTTAAGAAAACTACTGTATATGCTTTAATTAATTTATTGTTCTGTTTTTTGATTTTTTGTTTTAGTTTTATTTTTTTTTGTTTTTTTGTAATAAGCCTTCAGCATACACATGATTACTTTGTCATAACTGACATAGTGATTACATGATTGGGAACTATGTTGATTGCCCAGGCTGTCAATGACAGCTGATATGTTAAGTGTAACGGAGTTAATCAAAGCTGCTTTAGTTCATTGTGTAATCGTATCCAGTCTATTTTGGAGATATAATACAATATATCCCTTTAATTAGGGCAAAAAACAACAAATTATGTAAGAACCATATATATATATATATATATATATATATATATATATATATATATATATATATATATATATATATATATATATATATATATAAAGATGAGAGCATGTAGAAACTTGGATTGCATTAAAAAAAACTATATTATGCATATCTCTTGTATAACGGTTCTATAAGCAGTGGCGGCTGCTGCTCAATATTTTTGAGGTGGAGGCAACCAATGCTTAAGACTCCCTGGCTGATCGGGTCTCAAGAACTGCTTCTTGACTGGCCAGGAGGAGAATCAGGAAGACAATAGCGAATATTAATTCGCTATTGTCACACAAATGGGTGGGCTGGGGGCGCACTCTTTTTTGAAGCTAAGGTGACTGACACTTCCAGAAGTCTAGGTTTCCTAGTTGTCTCTCTTTTTACAGGTACCCATAGGCATGCGCACAGGGTGTGCCCGGGCACACCCTAATCACCCTACGTGGTGCAGGTTCCTCCTGTTTAGACCACTGATATTTGACCAAAGCCCCTGAATGGGGCTACTAAAAATATGTAAAAAAATAATAATAATAACAAATAAACTAATAATAAAAAAAAACTGCAGACACCATCCACTGCCCTACTGACACCACTCTCTGCCATACTGACACTGTCTACTGCTCTATGGACCCTGTCAGTATATACAGTATACACATGCACACACATACTGTATGTGTTTGAGCTTTGGGGTGCACACCTATGCAGGTACTGTATGTGCTTGGTTGAGTTTTTTTTTTTTATTATGTATGACAGCATCTTGTTATTGTTGATTGTTATCCACTTAAATAACTTTTTGATGAAGGCTTCCATTGTCTAATTCAACAGCTGCATGCTAATTCCCGGGCAGTAACTATTTAGCATCATCACAAGCATGGGCAGGTAGGGGCAAGGGGGGGTCAAGTACCCCCCCCCCCGGAATCAGGGATTGGATCGGCACTGTTAAATTCAGCACAGTGGCGTTGCTATAGGGGTGTGGGCAGCCCGCATCAGGGTGACATCCGCCAGTGAGGTGACACCATCAAGGTGCTGTCAAGCCCCCCCATCAGTGTAGTGCGACTGCGGGCTCTTTTCCCTGCTCAGTCCAGCAGGGAACTCGGTGGCGCTGTGACAGGAGAAAGGTGAGCTGCGGGTTGTCAGAGGTTTCCCCCACTCACCCCCCCCTTTCTCCTGTCAGGGAGAAGAGACGGTAGCTCTCACTAGGTTCTGCGCCCAATTTCCTGCCCGCTCTGTTTCTTCCCCATTGGCCATAACTGAGGGCCAATCAAAGGCGACTAGGAGAGAAGAGCATCATGGGACATGTAGTCCCGAAGATTGGTGGCCCCATTTTCCACAGGGAGGAGGCTACAGCTCGATCAAGAGAGAGAGAGATTGAGAGACTGCAGCCTGGAAAAAAGCTGAGGGAGTGAGTGCTACAGGACAAAGAAAGAGGAGTGTGCTGGGTGGAAGCCAGAGAGAGAGCCACGCTGCCCAGCACCACCAGAGAGAGAGCCACGCTGCCCAGCGCCACCAGAGAGAGAGCCACGCTGCCCAGCACCACCAGAGAGAGAGCCACGCTGCCCAGCACCACCAGAGAGAGAGCCACGCTGCCCAGCGCCACTAGAGAGAGCCATGCTGCCCAGCACCACCAGATAGAGAACCACGCTGCCAGCACACCAGAAAGACTGAGCCACTGCCAGGGTACAGACATTCTACACTACTGACCAGAACCCAGAGTGAGCGATCGTCCAGCCAGAGGGATCACTGCTGTAGTTTCACTGGGTCTGGTAAGAGGGTCTGTCGGCCATTATTCATTACTTATCCTAGGGACTACATTTGCAGTCACTGACCATGATAATGACATTGTCGAAAAGGGGAGGTGCGATTGAGAGCGCACGCGCGAAGCTGCTGAGCAGTCATGAATGCTTAGAGCTCCGCTGTCACCGGGACGAAAGCGACCTTTTTTGAAGAGTCACGGTTGAATACCGCATCACTACGGTAACCCACTTAAGCCTACAGGGCACAAATACATATAATGTTTAACGGGAAAAAGACTAAACTTAAACAACCAGCAGGCAAAGAAAAACTGACAAGAAACATGGCGGCAGCGCAATCCTCCCGCTCTGCATTACCTCAGAGACAGAAACAAAAGGGGAACTCTAACTATTCTCCCTCACAATTTACTAACTCTGACCTTGAATTTGGATTAACTCCTATAACACTACAGAATATCCCTAATAGCTCAGATATTCTTAGTCAGTTTGAACATGTATTACAAAAAGCCCTCCAAAATACCTCAGACACAATAACAGAAAAACTAACAAGCGAAATTTGTGAGGTAGGGCACCGCACATCAATATTAGAACACAAAATGGAGGATATAAATGATATCACTAATGCTCATGCTGACAAGCTAGAAGCCCTAAGAGAAGAAAATTTTTTCCTTCACACACATCTGGAAGATTTCAAAAACAGAGCCAGGAGATCTAACTTGCGACTCCGTGGTATACCTGAAACTATAATAGATCTTCAATCAACAATTACAGCGCTTTTTCAGGAGTTAGCCCCATCAATCCCCATTGAACGCTTGGAGATGGACAGAATCCATAGAACTCTGGCCCCCAAAAAAGAAGACGCCACCCCTTGGATACTAGCTCCACATAGGAGCTACATCCCTCTATATTTAAAAACAACTTCTCTTCTACAGCTCTAAAACCAGAAATTTAATTTCTCTACTTATCCTATTTAAACCCATCTTAATCTCTTTTTCCCATCCTTTCCTACCCCCCCCCCTTTTTTTTCCCCTCCAGAGTACAACCTTATTGGACATTATCATATTAAGACATTTTTATAATCCCTATCACCTTTTATAAAAATGTCTTTAAATGTACTAACGCTTAATATCCAGGGTCTCAACTCACCACCAAAACGAACAAAAGTCTTTCACTCTTTTTCATCACTTTCTGCACATGTAATATGTCTGCAGGAAACACACTTCTCAACATACTCCTCCCCTAAATTCATAAGTCCCCAATACCCACAAGTCTATATGGCCTTGGCCTCTACAAAACAAAGAGGAGTGCTGATTGCATTTCATAATACTACCCCCTTCACTCTACATAAGGAAATAAAGGATCCTGAGGGACGCTATATAATAATTACAGGTCTTCTGTTAGATAATGAAATAAGTATAGTTTCATATTATGCTCCCAATAGAAATCCTCTTTCGTTCCTCTCACATTTGTTATCAGTAGTGGAATCACATAAAAAGGGTACCCTCATGCTGTGGGGAGAATCAAATCAAGTTACCGTATTTATCGGCATATAACACGCACTTTTTTCCCCTGAAAATCAGGGGAAAATCGTGGGTGCGTGTTATAGGCTGATCCCCCCCCAATTGTGTGTGATCAGAGCGATCGCGGCAATTGCCGCGATCGCCGCCGACATACACAGCCGTGTGGAAATTCAAATACGGCGCCGAGACTGCAGGGACTCGGCGGAGCGGAGCTACACATAGCCGAGAGTCCTCGGGTTTTCTCGGCGCCGCTTACAGTCCCGCCCATAGGGCGGAACTGGGCGGGACTGTAAGCGACGCCGAGAAAACCCGAGGACTCTCGGCTATGTGTATCAGCGCTCCGCCGAGTCCCTGCAGTCTCGGCGCCATATTTAAATTTACACAGGGGTGTGTATGACGGCAGGGATTGCGGCGATCCCACAAAGCTGCACAGGGGGGCAAGGCTGCACGGGGGGGCAAGGCTGCACTGGGGCAAGGCTGCATGGGGGCAAAGCTGCATGGGGGCAAAGCTGCACTGGGGCAAGGCTGCACTGGAGAAAAGCTGCACTGACATGGCTGCACTGACATTGCTGCACTGACAAGGCTGCACTGGGGCAAAGCTGCACTGACAAGGCTGCAATGGACACTGGGGCAAGGCTGCACTGACAATTCTGCACTGGGGCAAGGCTGCACTGACAAGGCTGCACTGGACACTGGGCAAGGCTGCACTGACACTGACAAGGCTGCAGATGGACACCGATAACGCTGCATTGATGGGCATTTTAATGTAAGTTTTTCTTCCTTAAACTTTACTCCTAAAAGTTTTTTTCCTTAAAATTCCCTCCTTAACTTGGGTGCGTGTTATACGCCGGCGCGTGTTATACGCCGATAAATACGGTATATACCCAATCTTAGACAAATCCCCTACACCACTACAACCTTAATTTCAGACAGCTCCTCGATCAACATTCTCTTATTGACTCTTGGCATGAACAAAACCCTAAAAGAAGACAATATACATATTATTCCCATCCCCACAAAACTTTTTCTCGTATAGACCACCAATTCGTCCACATTGGCACTTCACCACAAATACATAATTCCTTAATCATCCCATGTGCATGGTCAGACCACAATGCGGTCATGACGTCCTTCTCATCCTTGATCCCAAGGCCTAACCATCGATCCTGGACTATAAATGACAATCTATTAGTTGATCCAACATACCATCTAAAAATAGAAAAAGCCATTCAAGATTGCATCACTAATAATTTACCAACAGATACTACAAATCCACTGACTTTATGGGAAGCTCTCAAACCTTACATTAGAGGAGTATGTATCAGCCAGGCATCTTATCGCCGTAAATTGAATCAGCAAATGCACAACAAATTAGAGGAAGCTTTTTTTAAAGCCTCTGAAAAGTTCCAAAATTTGCCTTCTCAAACTACCAACATTGCCTATGATAACGCAAAGTCGGAACTTGATTTTTTTTTGACAGACTTGGCTGTGCAGACTCTTGGCAAAACTAAACATACACTATATATAAAAGCTAATAAGCCAACCACATTCTTAGCATTAACTCTACGTAGAGCTGACCACATTCCGAAACCGATTCGACTACAAATAACCAAAAACAAATATTCTAGTAATCCACAGAAAATTCTAAATGAGTTCCGCAGGACCAAAATACACAAACATTCGACTCCATAAAATTAGACGCTCTATTATCCTCTATTCTACTCCCAGCCCTCTCTGTTACTCAACAAGAAACTTTAGTCACATCTGCAATAAAATCCCTAAAGTTACACAAATGCCCAGGCCCTGATGGATTCTCAGCCACCTATTATAAACACTTTACTACACTACTATCCCCACTTATGACAAACGCATTTAATTCATTCTTAGAAGGATATTCCTTTCGCACGGTTGGGATTTGAACCAGTGACCCTTCTTACTGCTAGGTGAAAGTGCTATCCACTACACCACTGTGCCACCCGATAATACTTCATGGTCCAATTATAGGCCAATTTCAATACTCAACATAGACATAAAAATATTAGGTAAGATCCTATCTAATAGACTTAACCCAGTTATTGGAACCCTAATTCATAAAGATCTCACTGGTTTCATACCTTCCAGACAAACAGGTGATAACATACGTCGTGCTACCCTACTGGCCCATAAAGCCAGATCTTGCAAAATCCCTGCCTGCTTCCTCTCTATCAATATACAAAAGGCATTTGACACTCTGTCATGGTCTTATCTTAAAGCCATTCTTCATAAATGGGGATTTGGAGAGCGGTTCCTGAGATGGATTTCCTCTCTTTATCATAATCCAAAAGCTTATATATACTATTCAGGTTACCGCTCAGACCCCTTTAACATAGAAAGAGGAACCAGGCAGGGATGTCCATTATCCCTTCTTCTATTCACCTTAGCTATTGAACCCCTAGCTCAACTCATTAGATCCAATATAAATATAAAAGGACTTGAAGTAGGTGGTCACCAGCATAAGTTATGTTTATTTACCGATGACGTCTTAGTATTTCTTACTTCGCCCCTACTATCAGCCCCTAACCTCATTGAAATACTTACTAAATTCGGTAAAATATCTGGCCTCAAGATTAATCAACAAAAATCAAAAGCCCTAAATATATCGTTACCACCTGAACTACTAAAATAGTTACAAGACTCCCTTCTATTTACATGTTCGACAACACATATACCATACTTAGGTATCTCATTAACGGCTAATCCAGCTGACTTATACTCTGCAAATTATCCACCCATGCTAACTCAACTAACAACTTTAATGAAAAAATGGTCTTCTTTACCATTAGCATGGATGGGTAGAATCACAGTGGTAAAATGTCAATACTGCCTAAAATCTTATATCTTTTCCGAGTACTTGCTATAAATGTTCCTGCTTATTTTCTCTGCATACTGCAATGCAAATCGGCCCAATTTATTTGGGGTAAACTTAAACCACGATTACCACAAACTACCCTATATATGCCCCGAATCCGTGGAGGCTTGAGTGTTCCAAACTTCTTGAAATACTATTATGCTTCTCAATTAGCACAAATAACCAAATATCACGCCACAAAAGAAGTTCCTCTTTGGGTAGCTATAGAATCGGTGGACTGTGATCCACTTTCCATATCAAATCTATTATGGCTTTCACCATCCCAACATCGTTCAATAACAAATCTAGTCACAAAACATAGCCTCTCAATTTGGGATAGACTCAAATTCCGTTTTGGTCTCAAATCTCCACTTAACCCACTTCTCTCCTTTTTACACAACCCCTACTTCTACCCAGCTTGGACTTTACCTTCCTCCTTTAAAGCCTGGATAAATGTGGGTCTTACACGAGTTCATCACTTCTACGGATCTGATAAACTTATATCATTCCCTACATTAAGCAAATCTCACAACATACCTAGTAAAGAAACATTTAGATATTTACAAATTAAAAACTTTTTGTCCCAAAACGTCCCCACAAACTTGACAACCCCAGACTATACTACATTTGAACGATCATGTATGTCCGATCCACACAGACGAGGACTTATCTCTGACTTATACGCTCAACTACTTTCACAAACAACCTCCTCTCACCGTCTTATACTTCCAAATGGGAGGCTGATTTAAAACTTCCTAAAGACACATTGGATTGGGTACAAATCTGGCAAACTACAAAATAAGCCACACCCAACATAGTAGCCCTTGAAACAAATTATAAAGTCCTTACCAGGTGGTACCTAGTGCCAGCACGAATATCAAAACTCCTTCCCCAATACCCCCTCATTGTTTGAGGATGCAGTGACTTAGGTACACATCTGCACATTTGGTGGACTTGTCCAATAGTCCAAACCTTTTGGTCAAAAATATTTAATATTCTCTCTACAATGTTTGAAACCACTTTGCAACTGGGTCCATCGGTGGCCTTCCCAAATAATAAACCACGAAACGTAACTCAACGCCAATTTAAACTCTTATTATATGTTACAACAGCTGCAAAACAATCTATAGCAAAAGCCTGGAAAACCGATAAGCTCTGTGAAGTGTCGGTAACGCAAGCTATGATCCATGCCAAAATGGAGGCAATCATACTTGAAAAACTGGCCAAATTTGTAACTCAAGCTATGATCCATGCCAAAATGGAGGCAATCATACTTGAAAAACTGGCCAAATTTGAATCTCTATGGCTTCCATGGATAACACACATTCTTCTGCCAGATTTAGACTATTCACTTCTTTTACCCTAATGAGATCTACCACCTTTACGGTCTCTAATATTATATGTTCCCTTATATATTTGAACTTTCATTTCCCTCTGGAGACCCCTCATTCCCTCCAAATCATTTCAGATCCCACCCCATATTACCACTCATTAGATTTTATTTTTAGTGATGTATAACAATAGAAATATATTATTATTAATAAATTATTACATTCTTATATTGAATTACTCTATGGTAGACAAAATATGTTTTTTTTTTTAGATACAAACTAACCATAGCTTTGATGGGGGTGTTTTGGGGAGGCGTCCATTCATCCAGGATACGCCGGGCCAAATTGCCGGACCTTGGCCCTGGTTGTGTGGGTGTCTCTCCAGGTCATCTCAATAATGTCCAATTTATCTAACATAGTTGCATTTTTATGTCTCACTTTTTACGACATATTGTTATTTTTTTATTTTTATTTTTTTTTTATGTTTTTATTATTCAAATGACAACGGATTTAATAATTGTTAAAATATATACTTCAGATATATATACTGGAAAATAGATTTTCATATTGCTTTTTTCACGGTAACTTAAAGGGGTTGTAAAGGTAAAAATTTTTTCACCTTAATGCATTCTATGCATTAAGGTGAAAAAACTTTTGACAGTACCGCCGCCCCCAGCCCCCCCGTTTTACTTACCTGACGCCTCGAATCTTCGCTCCTCGTCCTCGTCAGCTTCATTGCAGCTCAGCCTGGTCGCTGATTGGCTGCAGTGGATGGATTGAAAGCAGCGCAGCCATTGGCTCGCGCTGCTGTCAATCACATCCGATGACGCGGCGCGCCGGGGGGCGGGGCCGAGTGATACAGCGAGCAGCTATAGCCGCCGGCTGTATCACGGGAGCGCGCCCGCAAGCACTCACCACCGTGCGAGGGAGCTCGCATGAAGGTGGTAAATGCTTGCGGGGAGGAGCTGAAACAGCCGCCCAGGGACCCCAGAAGACCAGGTTCGGGGCCACTCTGTGCAGAACGAGCTGCACAGTGAAGGTAAGTATAACATGTTTGTTATTTTAAAAAAAAAAAAAAAACATCTTTACAACCCCTTTAACTATTGTTATTCTAACAGTAATTATTGAGAAGTTCCTTTACTCATAATTTGTTACCTTATACAAATTTAAAACCTATACTGTAAACTTGTAATGTTTTATTCCCAATAAATTATTTGAAAAGAAAAGGGGAGGTGCAAGAGTGACCCTAAAATGATGCCCCCCCCTGAAAAAAGTTCTGCGGACGCCCATGATCACAAGTGAAGTGATTGTCTAGGAAATAATATACAATAATATGCAACTTGTAAGTCAGATAATTGCAGCTTCCAGCACAGATATTTACCTTTTTTACAGAATCCCATTTTTGAACGAATAAAGGTGAAATCAGGAAGACCGTGCAAGTTTTATTGTCCTAAGCTTTGCACTTTAAACAATCTGTCCACCAGTGGCGGCCTGTACATTGTGAACGCACAGGCGCGGCCCCCCCCCAACCATGCGCCCGACCCCTTTCAGGACGCCGGATGCATGGTTTCCTATGGCGGGGGTGGGAGGGGCTGGTATTTTTTGAAGCACCTGATTAGAGCCAGAGGCTCTAACAGGCTTAGAAATAGGGTGGGCTCGGGGCGTAGAGAGTGCGCCCTCATCTCACCCAATTGTGTGACGATAGCAAATTCATTTTCACACTTACGTTTCTCCCCGCCAATCAGGAAGCAGGTCGACAGACCTGTTTCCTGATTGGCCAAAGCACCAGGACATCCTATTGGATACCTGGTGCTTAGGAAGAGGAGGCAGGAGCAGAAGAGACATGAGGAAGGACATCCCCGCCGGTGCTGCTGACAAAGGACTCAGCACTGTAAGTGCCATACCACCCGCAGGGGGTGGGGGTGGTGCTGTCAGAGCCACGAGAGGGGGGTGCTGTCAGAGCCACGAGCAGGAGGGGTGCTGTCAGAGAGCCATGAGCAGGGGGGTGTTGTGCTGTCAGAGAGCACTGGGGATGGTTCTGTTCTACTACTGCCCAGGGGAGGTGCTGTCAGAGCCGCGGGGGGGGGGGATTCCGGGAGCCGCGAGCCAGTGCAGATCAGTGAGGCTGATCTGTATACCCTGAGCTGTATAGCCTGAGCTGTATTCCCTGAGCGGTATTCCCTGAGCTGCCTACCCTGAGCTGCATACTCTGAGCTGCATACCCTGATCTGCATACCCTGATCTGCACACCCTGATCTGTACACCCTGATCTGTACACCCTGATCTGGACACCCTGATCTGCACACCCTGATCTGCACACCCTGATCTGCACACCCTGATCTGCACACCCTGATCTGCACACCCTGATCTGCATACCCTGATCTGCACACCTTGATCTGTACACCCTGATCTGTACACCCTGATCTGCACACGCTGATCTGTACTCCCTGATCTGCATACCCTGATCTGTATACCCTGATCTGTATACCCTTAGCTGTATACCCTTAGCTGTATACCCTGATCTGTATTCTCTGAGCTGTATACCCTGATCTGTGATGCTGAGCTTTATAACATAATCTGTATACCCCGATCTGTGAGGCTGAGCTATAAACTCTGTCCTGTGATGCTGGGGCTGTATACTCTGTCCTGTGATTCTGGGGCTGTTTACTCTATCCTGTGATGCTGAGCTGTATACTCCTGGCACTATGGGTGGAAGCAAGTGGAGTACAGGACGGAGTGGGGATGGAGTGGGGGGGGTTCTATAAGGGGTGCAAGAGTATTCCTCAATTGTGTACAAAATGTTTGTCATGCATTCCATGTAACATCTGTTACACTATTGTGTTTTTAATGTTAGAACTAAATAAATTATATTTGTATTACTATATTTTTAACTTTTTTTATGTGCCTTAAAAGTCCACCATTAGGGGGTTCTTTTCTATGTTTGGGGTTCTATAAGGGGTGGGGCTTATGAGCAGTGGGAGGGGTCAAAAAGGAAGGGCGGGGTCCGGCACCCCCAATTCTAAAACACCATCCGCCACTGCTGTCCACCAAATTAATATTTCAGTTTTGGCAGATTATAATGGTTGATTTACTGACTAATTTCTTATATCTCTTTCTTGAGGACGCCAGCAGCATCTCTCCCACCTAAAGTAACTTAACAGATATTGTAAAAGAAAAATGGTAGGACAGTTGGCACCATAGGTGTGCGCAGCCTATTGCATTAGGGTGTGCACTCCAAAGCTCAAACACACAGTGTCAGTACCGATCACTCATTGTGTTCATTCAGAAAGGGAAGGGGCCAGTAAATTACTCATTTATAGGCCCCTTCCCCCACTCATCCTAAACCATCCCCCTATGTGTGCCCGCAGCAACAGCTGGTGGGAGAGAAAAGGAGGAAAGCCAGCAGCGCTGCGGCTGGTAGGGGGAAGCCAGGGCAGTAGAGAGTATCTGCGCTGCATGGGGTGATTAGGGTGTGCCCAGGCACACCTCATATACTCATTGTATTGGTCAAAACAAATGGGTAGAGCAGGAAACCTAACATGAGAAATCTTACCACAGTCAGCTTTGATATATAAAGTTGGGTGGTTCAACTTGTCTGCATGAACCTCAAAATATATATATTTTTTTTTATCCATACAAATTGTACAAAGGAACATTCACGTTTATACTATATGGTTTTCAAACAATGCAGCTGTGCAAAATGACCACTTACCTACTAAAATTGCTGATATTAGAGAAGGGAAGAACACCCTCATGCAGAATAAATTTAAGCTTGGAAAAACCTGCCCAAATCACACAGATAAAGTTAGGAAGACCAGTTTGCTACATTTGGTTCAAATTAATATATACAGTATCTCACAAAAGTGAGTACACCCCTCACAAAAATAAAAGACCCTTCATTTCTTTTTAAGTGTGCAAACTTACAAAATCTGCAGGGGATCAAATAATTATTTTTCTCACTGTATATAGCGCTATCAATTTATGCAGAACTTTACATATACCTGTGTACAGTATGTGTAAAAGGAAAAAAAAAAAGATTCATATTTCTTAGAAACTCCAGATCCCTGAATTACTAGGTCAACCCAATTAATGTGTCCATGACAAGGTGGTCTTACTCTCATTATTGGACTAAAATTTTACATCAAAGAGAATGCAGAGTGATATGTTTTCTACTGCAACAAAAGTTAGAAGTCCAGGGAATGGGGTGTTAGGGCCCAGAACACTAACCAGGCAGAGATTAGACATGAGAAGCTAAGAACATTTTGACCTCTAGCATCTGTAGTATCTGTTTTGTGTGAATCAATCAAAGGTACGTATGGGTCAAATATATAGAAATAAAAAGGATAGTTTGCACAAATTCTGTTATTAATGATACAAGCAGAGTTTAATAAATAGACTGCTTAACGCCAAGAGCTGTTACATTAAAATCCTTCTCATGTTAAAATGCAGATTCTAGAACTCTTGTACAAAGGTCAAAGTGTTCAGGATGAACTAATAGTACAGATGATTGTGGACAAGATTAATTCTGAAGAAGTTGCCCATTATGGTACGTATATGTATTTTCTTTCTGTTTAAGATGTTTATACTGTACAGTACATGGCTGCTTTCCCTACACCTGTCATTCATTAAATACACCAGGAATGTGCAGTTCATTTTCTGCGTTCTCATCTACAGTCATTCGCAGACTAGAAATTAGAATATTTCACATGGCACTAAATGTACAGTTCATGTGATATATTCTTGTTTCAGTGAGCATAGACTAGATCACAGACGGGCAAAGTGTGAATTAGAACTCAAAATACATTTTTAGAAATATAGGTGTTGATTTACTAAAGGCAAATAGACTGTGCACTCTCCAAGGGCAGTTGCCCCATAGCTCAGTAAGGACACTTTCACACTGGCAACGCTCGGGCGTCGCTATTTTTAGCAGTGCTTTACCGTCGTTTTTGCAGGTCACTTTTAACAGTCAAAAAAGGGTCAAAAGCGCCGCAGCAGCATTGCTTCGCCGGCGCTTCAGCTGCGCTGACCATTGATTTCAATGGGCAGGGGCGCTTTAGGAGCGGTGTATACACCACTCCTACAGCGCCTCAAAGATGCTGCTTGCAGGACTTTTTTTAGCGTCTTGCAAGAGCACCGCTCCAGTGTAAGAGCACTCAGGCTTTCACACTGGAGTGACAGGAGAGGCACTTTACAGGCGCTTTGCAGGCCCTATAGTGCCTGCAATAGGGCTGAGTGTGAAAGGGGTCTAAGTGAGGTAAAACTTCACTTTGCAAAGAATACCCAATCAAGTGCAAAGAAAATAAAAAAACAGCTTTTTTGCTTGCTCATGATTGGATGATGGAAGTCAGCAGAGCTTCTGCTCATTTAATAAGCTCTGGAGCAACTGCACTTACAGATTGAAAGTGTATTTGCTTTTAGTAAATCAACCCCATAGTGTGAAGACTTAAAAAAATTAATTGGGGGAGGTCTGAGAAAATTTTGCTCTGACTTTTAGGGCAACAACATAAAAGAGGCTGAGTGCTTCCGACCTAGAGCAAACATACTACAAGTTGCCACTGGTACAGGAAGTGAAGGAAAGATTCTCTGGTGAACACAGGCAGTAAGCAAAACATGACAACACTTTCCACCATGAAAAAAAGTTTCACCTGGAGGATTTCATCAACTTACGTGTTTTTCCTCCCAATAGCAGCTTGTAGTGTGTGTATGTAAACCTTAAAGTGATACTAAAATCTCTCTTTTTTTTTTTTTTTAATTAAAAATAATAAACATGTTATACTGTTGCAGTGGATTTGCACAGAGCAGCCCAGATCTTCCTCTTCTTGGGTCCCTCTTCAGTGCTACTGGCTCCTCCCTTCTGTTGGGTGCCCCACATCAAGCAGTTTGCTATGGGGCACCTGAGCAAGCCACAGCTCCCTATGTCCATTCAGACACAGAGCTGCGGCCCGCCCTGCCCCACACCCTTTATCTCCTCATTGGCTGACTGACTTTGACTTACAGCAGCAGGAGCCAATGAGGAGAGGAGTCCGGGGCAGCTGAGACACTCCTGCAACATCACAGGATCGAGATGGACCTCGGGTAAGTATAAGGCCGTGTTCACACTGGTACGACAAACGCTCCGACATTGGGAGCTCATGTCGCATGACGTGTTAAAATCAATGTTTCCCTATGGGAGCCTAACTGGTCCGATACAAGTCGGTCCGACTTTGAAAATGCTCCCTGCACTACTTTGGTCTGACTTTGATCTTACTTCAGCCCATTGAATATCACTGAACTTGGATCAAAGTCGAATTGCCGTCTGATCAGACTTTGGCATGCGACTTGGTGTGCTCTGATGATCTTGAAGGGGAACTCCTTGCCAAATTGAAAAAAAAAAACAGCATGGGTTCCCCCTCCAAGAGCATATCAGTCCCTTTGGTCTGGTGTGGATTTTAAGGGGCACTCCCACGCCGAAAAAAACGGCGTGGGGGTCACCCCAAAATCCATATGCTTATCCGAGCATGCAGCCCGGCAGGTCAGGAAAGGGGATGGGACGAGCGAGCGGCCCCCCCTCCTGAACAATACTAGGCCACATTCCCTCAACATGGGGGCTTCGAGGCAAGGGTTGCCCTGTGCCCCCCCACCCCTAAACTCCCCATGTTGATGAGGACAAGGGCCTCTTCCCGACAACCAACGGGTTGTCGGGGTCTGCGGGTGGGGGGCTTCCAGATTCCGATAAGCCCCCCGCCCGCAGACCCTGACAACCAATGGCCAGGGTTGTTGGGAAGAGGCCCTTGTTCTCATCAACATGGGGACAAGGTGCTTTGGGGCCTCCCCTGCCCCAAAGCACCCACCCCCCATGTTGAGGGCATGTGGCCTGGTACGGTTCAGGAGGGGGGGCGCTCGCTCATCCCCACCCCCATTCCTGACCTGCCAAGCTGTGTGCTCGGATAAGGGTCTGGTATGAAAAACATGGCGTGGGGGTTCCCCTTAAAATCCATACCAGACCAATGGGCTTGGTATGCTCTTGGAGGGGGAACCCATGCCGTTTCTTTTTTAATATTTTGCGTGGAGTTCCCCCTAAAGATTCATACCAGACACAGTATTAAAATAATAAGGTCAGCGCAAAAATTCAAATAACAAAAGATAACAAGCAGCTGAACACTGAAGGTAAACATATAAAACCTCAAAGAACGTATAATAAACAAAGCAGTGCAGCGCTAAACCCAAAAGTCCAAATAGAAGTCCATTTAGAGTAAAATCAAATGTTGGTAGAGAAAGGCTCTCCTCTGTAGTGATAAAAGTGCTCAAGATAGTCCATGCAGTGCTACATATCCGTGATACCACCACCGGCTAGCTAAACTGCTCACCTCAGCATATGGACCCCTGAACTAACAGATGGGTCAAAACAGCATTTACCACTCTCAGTGGATGGGGATGAAGACTTGTCTAGGCAGATGATCCCATGGTAATAAAGATGGCACTCAATATTGTAGATCATATCACATGCAATAAAAATAAAAATACATAGTGCACACTGCGTGGCTTAAAAATGATAACATTTATTAAAGTCAGGTACTCACATACACAGCACTATGCCCTGGTGCTGGGATACAGATAAAATAGCATCAAAGGATAACATAAGTTAGATGGTGGCTGCAGTGATGTCCAAAAACCTCTCGCACGCGTATCGTCCACCTCCGGACTTCATCAGCGATAATGGAGATAAAAGACATCACATCTATATATAGAGAGCCCAAATATCTACTTCCTATAGGATAAAAAACCTCCCACGGGTACCGTCCAATCAGCTCCGGCCGCCGTGGGGTCAAAGGTATTGCTTCCTACCAAAGCTACTAAGTCACTATAGTAACTCAGGCTTTTGCATCATGACGCCCGGTCATGTGACATTATACTCAGGAAGCAGGAAACACCTGTTAGCATGAGATTAAGTTAAAAGGACCGCCGTGACGTCACTGACGCCGGGATGGACGGTCATGTGACCCTATGTTCTTGTTACCAGCAGAAGCTGGAACACACCCAGATCAAGAGCTCCACCCCTGATAGCCCAAGCCTCCCCCTCAAGCCGTCACTCAGGAGGCAGGACACTCCTATTAACATGAGTTGAAACGGCCGCCGTGACGTCACTGACGTCAGGACGGCCGGTCATGTGACCCTACTTTCATGTTACTAACAGAAGCTGGAACACAAACAAATGCAGAGCACCGCCCCTAGTAGCCAAACCTCCTCCCCGAGCCGTCACTATGGCGATCAGCTAAATATAGCTGCAGCCTTTGTCCAGCTTGCTTAATGACATTTGAGTATAAGAACCAAATGTCACCATTCATAAAACCATTACCGGGCCCATGAATGGAACAAAATTCCTGATCACATTACATGCCCTAAGCTGAAAACAAGAATAAGAAGGAGATTTCAAAATATACTATACTATATAAATGACATCACTACAGCCACCCTACGCACCCACCCTAAACATCTATTCACAATCCAAATGGATAGGGTAAACATATTACAAATGTGTGTGTCTATTGTATATCTATTCACAGTCATAATGTATACGACACACACATTACAGATATAAGTATCAATATTACAGTGAAAAAATGCACCATGCACGTAATTAATAAACAAATCCAGCTTGGTCCTATCTCCTGTCCAAATCATAATAATGTCATTGATATATCTCTGGTAACATACAAGTTCTGGGGGCGTATTTTTGTAAATAACGTCTTCCTCCCAGTGTGCCATAAATAAATTGGCACACACATTTGCGAGATAAGCTGGCCCCTGGGGTTATAGATCCACCTGTTCCGTTTGAGAATAGGATTTTCAATATACTGACAGGATTTTATGCCTTGTGGACAGTGTCCACCATGCAAACAGGCTAAAAGTAATATTAAAAAACGTAAGGAGTTTATCGCCACAGCTACTAAGAAAGTTTATAAAATAAAGGACTTTATCACATGTTCCACCACAGGGGTAGTGTACATGATGGAGTACGAATGTGGCCTCCAGTACATAGGGAGAACATCTAGACCTCTGCATATTAGAATAGGAGAACGTGTGAATAACATTAAAGAAGGTTTGGTCACTCATAATGTTTCCAAGCATTTTTGATTATTCCATGCTCGAAGCCCCGCCAAATTAAAATTTTGGGGGGTTAAAAAAGTGACCCCACACTGGAGGGGGGGGAACTTTATTCGACAATTGAACCGCCGTGAGTCGTTTTGGGTGTATGAGACCCAAGTGGGGGTACCCACGGGACTCAATGTCGAATTCGACTTGAATTGTTTCATCTCTGATAGATAATAATCTGTACGGTGTATCATCTCAGATTGGTTAATAAAGTGCATGGTGATAGAGAGTTAGATAATATTTGTATGGCGATTGTTAATTATGTGCATGGTGCATTTTTTCACTGTAATATTGATACTTATATCTGTAATGTGTGTGTCGTATACATTATGACTGTGAATAGATATACAATAGACACACACATTTGTAATATGTTTACCCTATCCATTTGGATTGTGAATAGATGTTTAGGGTGGGTGCGTAGGGTGGCTGTAGTGATGTCATTTATATAGTATATGGGGAATTTTCTTCCATGTGCTGATCTTATAGTTATAATTTTGAATACCAACAATTTTATTTTGAAATCTCCTTCTTATTCTTGTTTTCAGCTTAGGGCATGTAATGTGATCAGGAATTTTGTTCCATTCATGGGCCCGGTAATGGTTTTATGAATGGTGACATTTGGTTCTTACATTCAAATGTCATTAAGCAAGCTGGACAAAGGCTGCAGCTATATTTAGCTGATCGCCATGGTGACGGCTCGGGGAGGAGGTTTGGCTACTAGGGGCGGTGCTCTGCATTTGTTTGTGTTCCAGCTTCTGTTAGTAACATGAAAGTAGGGTCACATGACTGGCCGTCCTGACGTCAGTGACATCACGGCGGCCGTTTCAACTCATGTTAATAGGAGTGTCCTGCCTCCTGAGTGACGGCTTGAGGGGGAGGCTTGGGCTATCAGGGGTGGAGCTCTTGATCTGGGTGTGTTCCAGCTTCTGCTGGTAACAAGAACGTAGGGTCACATGACCGTCCATCCCGGCGTCAGTGATGTCACGGCGGTCCTTTTAACTTAATCTCATGCTAATAGGTGTTTCCTGCTTCCTGAGTATAATGTCTCATGACCAGGCGTCACGATGCAAAAGCCTGAGTTACTATAGTGACTTAGTAGCTTTGGTAGGAAGCAATACCTTTGACCCCACGGCGGCCGGAGCTGATTGGACGGTACCCGTGGGAGGTTTTTTATCCTATAGGAAGTAGATATTTGGGCTCTATATATATAGATGTGATGTCTTTTATCTCCATTATCGCTGATGAAGTCCGGAGGTGGACGATACATGTGCGGGAGGTTTTTGGACATCACTGCAGCCACCATCTAACTTATGTTATCCTTTGATGCTATTTTATCTGTATCCCAGCACTAGGGCATAGTGCTGTGTATGTGAGTACCTGACTTTTCATAAGCCACGCAGTGTGCACTATGTATTTTTATTTTTATTGCATGTGATATGATCTACAATATTGAGTGCCATCTTTATTACCGTGGGATCATCTGCCTAGACAAGTCTTCATCCCCATCCACTGAGAGTGGTAAATGCTGTTTTGACCCATCTGTTAGTTCAGGGGTCCATATGCTGAGGTGAGCAGTTTGGCTAGCCGGTGGTGGTTTCACGGATATGTATCACTGCATGGACTATCTTGAGCACTTTTATCACTACAGAGGAGAACCTTTCTCTACCAACATTTGATTTTACTCTAAAGGGACTACTATTTGGACTTTTGGGTTTAGCACTGCACTGCTTTGTTTATTATACCAGACACAGTGCCTGGTATTGTCGGGGATCAAAGTCTGATCCCTGCACAGTGGTTTGAACACCACGTGATTTATCTAGTACAATTTTGCACTTGTCACTTTGGATTCCCCAACAAAGGGTCTAATTTATATAAGATTTACATGCACATGGGACTCAGTTTTTATATTATATCATTTTGTAATTTTTTGTTTTTTCACTTATATGGGATAATGACTGTGCCAATGTATTTACATACAGTTTACAATTCTCTTTTGCACTGACTAGCACTTATCACTTTATGTTCATAATATATACCATTGCATTGATATATTTTAAATTTTTTATTATTTTTTATTCTTTAGCATTTTTATTACACCTGCCAATTTACACTTGTGAGGGGATTGAATCTTCGCACTGGTGCACCCGTCACTTTGGAAAGAAGATTATTTGTATACTGATACTCCCTCTTCATAACACAGCGCCACTCCCTATTTTCTGATTTCACCCATCCATCTTTATGTTAACAGCTTGTATTTCTCAAGTTAGTCATGCTTTAATCACAGATAGGGCTTTCGGTTGGAATTATACTGTAATTATTATCGTTATAATTGAAAGTGCCAATATAGGGAAAAATGTGAAGCTTTTTTTTTTTGTTTGTCTCAATATGATTTTGCCATACTGACTTTCCTTAGCTTTACCATTAGCCCTACCCCAAACCTAATAGTTATCCTAACATTGGCCTAAACCCTAATGTCAAAGAATGCTCTCCTGCACTCAAGTGATATGCTTTAAGGCTTATAGTGTCAAACGACCTAGTGCATTAGTATATTAACATTTTTTGAAAGATAAAAAGCAGCCAGTGTTATACTCACAAACACATGACATGGATATGCATGTCATAAAAAGTAAAGGAGATCACCTCCAGGTCTGCCACAATCAACTGGTATTGTGGGAATACTAGACAGCATCCGTAATAGTTAACACGTTTCTCTTAATCAGAGCCAAACAAGTGTTTGACCAAACACTAATTTATATAGACAATATTATACCCATATTGGTAAGTTCCACCCCTAGATAATTACCTAGGTCCCACCTCCTAAGGGGGTGGAACTTACCAATACGTTTGTATGTTTTGCTAACTTAATTTCACCCTTACTTAGCTCTACATTTATAGTGGTTGCAAAGGCTGACGTTTTTTTTTTTTTTTTTTTTTACCCTAATGCATTCTATGCATTAGGTAAAAAACCTTCTGTGTGTAGTAGAGGCGCTCTCTCTCTCTCTCTCTCTCTCTCTCTCCTCATTGGCTTAGAGACAGTAGTGGGAGCCATTGACTCCTGCTGCTATCAACCACTGACAGGGGCGGGGCTGAGCCACACTTTGTGTGTCTATGGACATACAGAGCCGGTTAGGGAGTGAGCCCGCATGAGTGCCCCAATAGCAGACGGCTTGCTATGGTGGGCACTTGGCGGGGAGGAGGAGCCAGGAGCACCAATGGGGGACCGCAGAAGAGGAGGGTCAGGGCTACTATGTGCAAAACTATTGCAAAGAGCAAGTATCACATGTTTGTTATTTTTTTAAAAAGTTAAGTTTAATCCTTTACAATCACTTTAACTCTAACTGGAATGATAGCCAAAAGTATACTGTGGCCTGTGTGCAGTCGAAGAGTCTGCTACAGGAATCAGCTAGTTGGTCCCTGAACAATCTCCCTGCAGGGGCAGAAAGACTCCATATTTTCCTAGCATCAAGTACATTGGATGAGAATAGGAAAAACATGGATGTGGAACAAAAACAAAGGTGTGTATAGAACGGATTATGGAAAAGGTAATAGCTGAAACAAATGGCTGCATTGTACAACCCCTGGCAAAAATTATGGAATCACCAGTCCCTGAGGATGTTCCTTCAGTTGTTTATTGTTGTAGAAAAAAAGCAGATCACAGACATGGCCAAAAACTAAAGGCATTTCAAATGGCAACTTTCTGGCTTTAAGAAACACTAAAAGAAATCAAGAAAAATAATTGTGGTGGCCAGTAACAGTTAGATTTATAGAACAAGCACAGGGAATAAATTATGGAATCACTCAACTCTGAGGGAAAATTATGGAATCACCCTGTAAATTTTCATTACAAACACTAACACCTGCATCAGATTAAATATGCTTGTTAGCATGTAGGTAAAGAGGGTAAATCATCACGCAGTGTTGCACAAGATGTTGGTTGTTCACAGTCGGCTGTGTCTAAAACATGGACCAAATACAAACAACATGGGAAGGTGGTTAAAGGCGAGCATACTGGTAGACCAAGGAAGATATCAAAGCGTCAAGACAGAAAACTTAAAGCAATATGCCTTGAAAACAGAAAATGTACAACAAAACAAATGAGGAACAAATGGGAGGAAAATGGAGTCAACATCTGTGACCGAACTGTAAGAAACTGCCTAAAGGAAATGGGATTTACATACAGAAAAGCTAAAAGAAAGCCATCTCTAACACCTAAACACAAAAAAACAAGGTTACAATGGGCTAAGGAAAGGCAATCATGGACTGTGGATGATTGGATGAAAGTCATATTCAGTGATGAATCTCCAATCTGCATTGGGCAAGGTGATGATGCTGGAACTTTTGTTTGGTGCCGTTCCAATGAGATTTATGCAGACGACTGTCTGAAGAAAACATGAAAATTTCTACAGTCAATTATGATATGGGGCTGCATGTCAGGTAAAGGCACTGGGGAGATGGCTGTCATTAAATCTTCAATAAATGCACAGGTATACATTGACATTTTGGACACTTTTCTTATCCCATCTATTGAAAGGATGTTTAGGGATGATGAAATCATTTATCAAGATGATAATGCATCTTGCCATAGAGCAAAAACTGTGAAAAAATTCCTTGAAGAAAGACACATAAGGTCAATGTTATGGCCTGCAAACAGTCCGGATCTCAATCCAATTGAAAATCTGTGGTGGAAGTTAAAGAAAATGGTCCATGACAAGGCTCCAACCTGCAAAGATGATTTGGCAACAGCAATCAGAGAAGGCTGGAGCCAGAGTGATGAAGAGTACTGTTTATCACTCATTAAGTCAATGCCTCAGAGACTGCAAGCAGTTATAAAAGCCAGAGGTGGTGCAACAAATTACTAGTGATGTGTTGGAGTGTTATTTTGTTTGTTTGTTTTTCATGATTCCATAATTTTTTCCTCAGAATTGAGTGATTCCATAATTTATTCCCTGTGCTACTGGCCACCACAATTATTTTTCTTGATTTCTTTTAGTGTTTCTTAAAGCCAGAAAGTTGCCATTTGAAATGCCTTTAGTTTTTGGCCATGTCTGTGATCTGCTTTTTTTCTACAACAATAAACAACTGAAGGAACATCCTCAGGGACTGGTGATTCCATAATTTTTGCCAGGGGTTGTATTCAGAGTAGCATTTTTTTTTTAGACGCTATTGTTGATTGTGTTTTTCTTTTCCTTATTTGTTATTAAACTCAATAAATCACATTTAAAAAAAAAAGCAGAAAACACAGGAAAGGCATCTGTTTGCAATGTAGGAAGTATCTGAAAGGGAATTCAAACATACACAATGTTATCAAACTAAAATGTATGTGCCTACACTGCTGCTTTGCAATTCACATGGGGGTCTACTTAAAAAAATATATGTAATGTGACAGCATTCACACAGCCATCACTAATAATCCCCATCTTCTGTCAAAAATGTTTATTTCATGTGATTGTCAACTCCATCTAGTGGTCATATTGTGGTATTTTCCTGACTAGGGTATTTCAGGAAAATACCACACTATGGCCACTAGATGGTGCTAACAATCATAGGAAATAAACATATACATTATGGGGATTATTTATAATGTGTGTATAAATGCTGTGATGTTCGTACAGTAAATCTTTTGTATAAATAGACCAGTTACGATCAGTTAAATTTTAAGTCCAGCTTTCCAATGATATTTTTGCCCTGGATATTTTCTTTGTGCTCTCTGGCTTGAGTTTGAGCAGATTCTGTGCTTTGACCTCCTCGGTTCTCCTGACATACATCCAGAAAAAAAATAAAAAGGAACTTGATAAATTTAGAAGAGAAAGACATGGAAATATAGAGGCTGATTTACTAAAGGCAAATGGGCTGTTTGCTTTGCAATTTAATTTTTCTTTTTAGCTTAGTGAAAGTGATGAATATTCACTTTGCAAACAATACCCAATCACACGCAAAGAAAATAAAAGAACATTCTTTTTGTTTGTACATGATTGGATGATGGAAATCAGCTGAGCTTCACCTTATTCACTAAGCTGAGGGAATTTTTTTTCAAGGTGAACAGTCTATTTGCCAATCAACCACAAAATATAATGAAGACATTACAAAGTCTCCAAACTGCAGCCCACGGGCCAGATGCGCCCCTTAGCTTGTCTTTATCTGGCCCTTGGGGCACCATTTTATCCACTGACACCAACAATGGGGCACAATTCCTGTTGCTGATACCAACAATGGGGCACAATTCCTCCCCCCAACACCAATGATGGGGCACAATTTTTTCCACTGACACCAACGATGGGGCACAATTCCTTCCATTAGGCTCAACAGTGGGGCGCTATTCCTCCTACTAACACCAATAATGGGCACTATTCCTCACACTGACACCAACAAAAGGGAACAATTACTCCAACTGACACCAACAAAAGGGAAGAGTGCCTTCCACTGACACCAACAAAAGGGAACAATTACTCCCACTGACACCAACAAAAGGGAACAATTACTCCCACTGACACCAACAAAAGGGAACAATTACTCCCACTGACACCAACAAAAGGGAACAATTACTCCCACTGACACCAACGATATAACATTGTTTACCCCCACTGGTCGCCAGGACATTTTCTACTCCCATTGCCCTAGTCTAGCCCCCCTAAAGTCAGAAGTACAGTAGTAAACTGGCCCTTTGTTTAGAAAATTTGGAGACCCCTCTTCTATTGGAATGATGCTCAAAAGCAGATAGTGACAGGGTAGTTTCTGGGGGATACCATTCTGCATGGTTATATGCCTACCCTTGTTTTTTAGATAACAAGAGGTTCACAGAAGCGTTTGATTTATCCCAAGAGAAAGTAAAAAAAACTCCTTCATTTTAATGTGTGTTCCCATGCATTTGTAATGTGTTTTTGGTACGTTTGCAGTGCTTGTGTGCTGTGTTTTTTATTTTAAATTTAATCTTTTTATTGTTATTTATGTGCATTTGTGGTGCGTTTACGTGCATTCCAGAGTGTTTACATGCAAAAAATACAGCATGCTGTACATTTTTTAACCAAACATAAAAGGATTGCAATGGTGTAAACTAAGCTCATTCAATATTTCTTACATATGCATTCGTACTGCGCTTAAAACCATATTTGACTGTATCTGGTGTAAACCAATAAGGCTACTGGGGATAAAACCAAGATGGAAATTTGTCTGCTTTTAATGTAAGGTTTTTTTACTTTACAATGTTCTGTCCCTGTAATGACCCCATCATTTTACAGTGACCAGCAGCACAGCATGTGTTTTATGTCTGTGATGAACTCTCTTTTGTGTGTCTGCACCTTTTCTAAGCCGTATTTATACATTCTTTGAGTATATTTTGTCAAGGACACTGCTTGGTCTCAGAGGATAGATAGGTCCCCAAACAGAACGTGTCAGCAATTATGAAATAATAGGCCAGTGCAGGGGTAGTCAACCCCCGGCACTGGTGCCACAAGCGGCACACCGAAGCCTCTTTTGTCAGCACTCGACCCCCTCTCCATCAGCAGAGCAGTGCAGGGAAGTGTCAGTGAGACAGGAATGCATTCCAATTTAACCACTTCAGCCCCGGAAGATTTGGCTGCTCAATGACTAGGCCATTTTTTGCGATACGGCACTGCGTCGCTTTAACTGACAATTGCGCAGTCATGCAACGCTGTACCCAAACAAAATTGATGTCCTTTTTTTTCCCACAAATAGAGCTTTCTTTTGGTGGTATTTGATCACCTCCACGGTTTTTATTTTTTTTGCGCTATTAACAAAAGAAGAGCGACAATTTTGAAAAAAACACAATATACTTTACTTTTTGCTATAATAAATATCCCACATTGCCTCAGTTTAGGCCAATATGTATTCTTCTACACCAGAGGGGTGACAGCACCGGCATAGCGTCAGGGGTCGCAGGAGTCTCAATTGCAACCCTGCTCATGATAAAGGGGGGCCCGTGCGGCCTCCCTCTCACATTGAGTTCTATATCACTGTGTCATAGAGCAGAGCGTGCCTGTGTGTGAGTGGCGGAGGAAACCTGAGAGGCCGGTATGTGATGGGACAGATCTCTCCCCTCCATGCAGGTGCCAGGCAGGATGGGATCACTGAGTGGAGGAAGCAGGTCATATGTGGTGGGGAATGATGAAGGGGACAGGGAACTTTCCTCCTTCCTGCTGCACAGATCTTCTCCAACTTCTCCCCACTGCCTCCCAGCCCCGTTACCTTCCAGTCCCTGCCCCATTGTGAGCGGGTCCCATCCCTCTCCTTTGTCTCCTCACCTCTGCCTCCAAGTCAGTCCACGTGGATCTCTCCTTACCTCCCTCTTATCTTATACCCCCTCCCCCGACCTATCCTCAGTCAAAAATTGGGGGTGTGACACCATGTTTTACTACACCAGGTGACACCAACCCTTGTAATGCCACTGCATCTAACATATCCCAATCAGATAAAGCTTTACACTGTATAGCTATTGGTTGATCTAAAGAAGATTGTACTATCCAAATGTAATGTGCATGGCTAGATTGAGGTGAATACACTGATAAGTCTTTTGAAACTGTACTGCCAATTGTTTTGTTGATTTGAATAAGGGAGGTTCAAGATTCCCTTTCAATATATTTAGATGCAACTGGTCCAAAGCAAATGAATGTGCTAACATTACCTCTTTAATTCATGCTTTAGGTTATGTACTTTGTGGACTTCCATCACTGTGTGAAGAATATATGAAGATTGCAGAACAGATTGGGCTAATAAAAAATTTAAAATTAAAGCCAGATGTCATTATAAATATTAAGGTAACATATAGACACAGAGAACTGTTTATGGTTACCTATGTAATTCTTCCCTGAGTATACATGTTATGTTCTTCTATCTGTTGGTATACCATTTTCTAGTAACGCTCCATAACCAGAGATTGCTGGGACTGGACATTTTGATACCACGACAAAGCCCACTTTATAATGGCTTTGGTCAATAATAGTTGAAACCCCTGTGGCCACAAAAAGGATCACCGGCAAACAAATAGTATTTATGCCAATGTTTGTAACAATTTGATTTTAAGTTCAAAGAGAAACTTTCAAGTTAAGACTTTTTTACGGTAATTTTAAGGCTTAATTAAAACACATCACTGCTTTTTTATGTCTTATAAATGTTAGCCGTAATGTTCATTTTTAAAGCACCATTTAAAAATCCACATCTGCAAATCATGAGCCACTGAAATCTATATCACATGAAAAATGTGGACGTGCCACATTTAGGCCCCATTCACATCTCAGCGTTTTGTAGCTCGAAACTCCAAGAAGCTGGAGAAGAAAAAATCAATTATTCTTTATGGAGATGGTTCACATCTCCACTCCAACTCGCCTGAAGCTCAAAAAAGTTTTGTAGCTCGAATTGGGCAGATTTGAGCATTTTTGGTGTGTTTTTATTCCCATGCAAATGAATAGAAACACTTTTTTGTGTTCATTTGCGTGTTTTGTCATGCGTTTTTGTGAGAAGTTCTGCTCAGATAAAAAAATAGAAAAAATTAAATAATAATAATATATGAATACATAACTGTAAAATAAATACACAAATAACTAAAAATCATCATAAATTAATGAATATGTAATAACACACAAATTAATAATAATTAACCCCTAACCTTAAAAAAAAAAAAAAAAATACATTATTATTACTAAACATAATAATAAAAACAATAACAATAATAATACATAAACACCCAAACCTGAACAAAAAAAATACTAATAATAATTGTTATTATTATTTATTTGTTTATTTTTTGTTAGGGTATTTAGTTATTTATTATTTTATTTTATTTGTTTAAGGGTTAGGGGTTAAGGTTAGAGGTTAATTATTTATTTATTACTTAGTATTCATTTATTGAATGTATTTATTATTTATTTATGATTATATTGTATTTATTTGTGTATTTATTTTACATGTATTTATTAGTTTATTATTATTATTATTATTATTAGTAGTAGTAGTAGTAGTAGTAGTAATAATATTAACACCCTAGCCTTAACAAAAAGAAAAATAATAGCCCTAACCCCTAATCCTAACCCTAACCATAACTCCAAACCCTTAACCTAACGAAAAAACAATAATAAATTAATAATAATAATAATTAAAAACAGAAATAAAAGCTAATGTAAAAGCTTAAATAGCTGAAATACATAGCAACAAATGATGTAACAGATGATAGTTTTCTCTATTGGCTAATAAAAAAACGCCAAAGCTCAAAAACGCTGTATAAAAACGCACAAGTCATGTATAAAAACACGCCAAAATCGCTCAGAAAAATGTGCAAAAATGCCGGAAAAAAATAGAAAATTATGATACACTCAGGTGTGAATGCAGCCTTAAGGACACCGATGCTTGTTTTTTCCTGTTTTATCTCTATGCATTATTGTTCTAGTGTAAAACCTGAGATGCAGTTGAACTGTCCTACACGGACTACACCATACAGTGCACTCATTCAATGTCTATTTAACTGAAGTGTCCAGACAAGGATTTGAGCAAAAGACTGACGGGACAGAAGCAAGATCCAGACACAGGTTTAGTTTATCAGCGTGAAGACTGGGATCCTGCATTTAAAGAGAAAAAGAAAAAGTCTCAGGAAGGAGAAGAGGAAGGAGAAGAAGAAGAGGAAGAAGAGTTTGAGGAAGAGGTAACACTATAAAACTGAATTAAAGCTTTTTATTTTATTTTCAATGAATGGCTTTGTGATTTCACCTATAAGCCCTCATGCACACAGGCTGTTAAAAAAACGTTATGAAAACGCCAGTATCTTTGCAGTGATTTTTTTTAACTTTTTTCAGCTTTTTTCAGCGTTTTTGCAATAGCGTTTTTGAGCGTTTTTGAGCGTTTTTGATCGTTTTTCCGCGTTAGCGTTTTTGAGCGTGTTTTTTTTTTCAAATTTTTTTTTTTTTTTTCAATGGATCAAAAACGCTAAAAAACGTTGGTGAATGATGTTTTTGAGCATTTTTGAGCGTTTTTGAGCGTTAGAGCGTTTTTACAGCTGAAAAACGTCTTTCAGAACCCACTGGTCCTGGGTTTTTTTTACAGCTTAAAAACGCCTATGCCACTTGCAGCTCAAAAACGCCTAGGTGGGCATGAAGCCATAGACTAACATAGACAGGCCTTTTTAAGCTGCAAAAAAAGCTCAAATAAGCAGCTGTAAAAACGTCCGTGTGCATGAGGACTAATGATGTCAGATTAGCCAAATATAAAGAACATCAGTACATCTAAAGGCTCCTGTGTGCAAGTCTAAACAGGTCCAAAATTAAGTTACTATGCAATAAAGAAAACCTCTTAACGTAAAATAAGAAAATACATTCTGCCATTACCACCTCTGATTGAGCCTTGATATGCTTACATGCTCTCCCTCCCAGACAATGCAGCTCACAGTGGAAGGTTTTCAGTCCAGAAGGTGGGACTAAGTGTGGCCAGGTGATCATTGACAAGGTACAGTTTTGTAAATCAGCAGTGACATTGCTGATAGCCATGCACCCCTTCAACATCTGTTTAACCTCAATGTAGTGAAAACAGGTACAGCCTACATGAGGGTGACAATACTGAATGTAGAA
Source organism: Aquarana catesbeiana (assembly GCF_042186555.1). NCBI lineage: Eukaryota > Metazoa > Chordata > Amphibia > Anura > Ranidae > Aquarana > Aquarana catesbeiana. Next base: position 369,444,030 of record NC_133327.1, on the reverse strand, counting down.
GCAGTGCAGCAGCATTGTCACCTTATCATAAGTTGCATAAGGAGGACTTTGCTGGCAAGAGCACTAAATATTGTGAGACTTTGCAGGAATATTAGTGTCAAAAGCGAGGACTTCCTGCTGTGTATCTGAAAATCTTCCTTTCCCAATGTACAACTTGGCTGAGTGAATTACGGTAAATGATTTGTTGTTATGCATTTATTCTTTTAGGGAGAAGAAATTGAGAACTTTAAAGAAATCTTCGATCGGCTTGTGTATAGACCAGAGGACTTCCCAGAAAATGTTGATGAACGTATACGACTTTACAAAGACACTATTTTACGCCCTGTGGAGGTAATGCCGCTGTGTGATTTATTATTATATGTATTTGCAATACAAAGATTTGTGTTACAAAATACCGGCACCCAAGAATAAAAAACAATTATGGGATTTGAAGTTTAATGATGTATGCAAGTCTGTGAGGTGTGCACTCTGCGTTCTAGTCAAAGCAATCCCCACTGATCTTGGTGGAAGGCTAATTCATCAACTACTTTGTATGAGTAAATAAAGGCAGTTGCTTTAGGAATTTAAATGTACTGATTTGGTGGTGACAATATGTCAGAAAGCACAATGACTCTTAAGGTCTTTGTTGGAACATATTTGTGAATTCTAAGTTCTGAATTCCAAATCTTGAGTTCCGAATTCTAATCCACAGAACAAATAGAGAGAAATCTCAGCCGACGCACACCAAATAAGCCCAGTGTGTAATAAGTGATAGCAGCCTCAGCCTAACTCCATCCAGGCAACTCCTCCTGACATGGAGGAGGGCTTAGTCATGGAGCTAAGGTTACACGCTGGGCTTGTATAGTGTGCGGTGGCTGAGATTTTTCTCTTTTTGTTCTGTGGATTACATGGAGTCAGGGCAGACTCCTAGCCTGCCCTGCACCCTCAGTGGAACACACAGAATAGGGAGGGGAACATAGATGCCAGAACGGAGACCCTAAAGTCGGTTTAGGTTCCAAATTTTAAGTTTCAAATTCTGAGTTCCTAATTCTAAATTCCAAATTCTGAGTTCCGAATTCTGAATTCTAATGTTCAAATTCTTAATCCCAAGATCCAAATTCTGAATTCCTGTTCTGCTTCCCCAATCTAAGTACTGCAAGTGTGATCTCTATAACGATCCAGTTTTGGTGAGATAGCTATAACTTACAATCTCAGCTGCATTGGCAGACAGTTACTTGATCCAAATAATATCTTGCAGATCTTCCCAGAAGAACATCAGATAGGTCAAAAAATCATAGAATGTCTAGCTCCAGCAATTGCATGTACTCAGGACAGAAACTAAAAGCATGCTGAAAGGGGGGTGGGACTAGCAATGCAGAACATCTAGCTAAGAAGTGAGAAAGGGACACAATTATTTAAAGGCAAACAGACAACAATGCATTTGTTCCAAATTCTGAGTTTCAAGTTCCAAAATCCAAGTTCTGAATTCTAAGGTAAGAGTTCTGAACTTGAGTAGGAAGGTGTCATGTGGGCTGGAGCAGTTGAAATGCGTTGGCGGTAAAGAAAAGGAGAAAGTGTGTTACTAAAGCATTTGAACAACATAGGGAACAATTTATGCTGACTTTTAAGGTTCCGCCATTGGATGGTTACAAAGTTTAATGCAGTTAGGGAAGGGAAGATGACTACTACCACTGCATGGTACAATTCTTTTGTTATATGTAAGTAAGAGGGAGGGTTTTGTTTTTTTTTTTTGTTTTTTTTTGTTTTTTTAGGAAAGGGATGTAATTTGTATTAAAAGAATTGATGCCAAATGATGTAATAACATTGCTCTAGTGTCAATGGGTTGAGAATGCCTGATGCAATACTTGGAAGATTTTAACTGATGATAAAGCAAAAAGCCTAAACCAGCTGTATGCAGTTTGGATAAATGGCTCTATAAGGCCTTGTTCATACCATGGGCAGAGACATGCTTTTTTTTTGCACCTGTCTCTGCAAGGGCACAAAGAGATTATTTGTACCCCATTCACACCACAACACTGGCATTGTGTGTATTTTTTATGTGCAAAAATATGCTACATGTATGCATTTTTTTAGTGGGAAAAAAACTCCCATGACACTAACATTGTGGTGAGACCAGGGCAGATAGAAAATAATTGTTTTCTTTGTGTTCTTGCAAGAAACCTTGTTAGAAAAACACATGTCTCTGCAAATGGTGTGAACAAGCCCAAAATATTCTATGCAAATCAAAACTTCATGATTTTCTATCAGTTTTTATGCATATATGGTGTGAATGAGGCCATATGACATTTACCTAAAAGAGGTAAACAGTTCACATCTATGTGTTTGAACTGTATGTAGAGCTGTTTGCCCGGAGTTCAACTTTACAAAGTAAACAGTAACCTGCAAATAAAGTATCCAAATAAATCTTTTTTCATATTAAAGTATATTTTTTGTGTTTTTTCATCAAGACAATAAAAAAATTTGCAAAGTGTCCTTCCATACCCGTTAACAACCAATACAATTTCAAATTTGCTGATGTAAATTAAACCTTGTAGGTTCAATGGTTGGTTTGCAAATTAATGCTCTGTGCACTGCCTTTATTCTCTTGGGAACCCTATGACAATGATGCATGCCAAAGATAAATCCCAACTTCTGCTTTAAGTGAGTCTCTAAGTATGCTAAATGTACAGTATATTACAGCAACCTATCAAATTCAAACCTGCACTTATAACCATTCAGAGAAAAGTGGTGTACCCTTCCTTCACCCAGCCAATGACTAAAAAAATAATGCACACTGACAGGTGAAAATTACATATAAAATATTAAATATGAGTGGTAAAGCTCATAAAAGAATGTTAAAAGAATCAAGATCAGTGTAAATTCCCAGGCACTATTTTTTTTTTTTTTGCAATGTCTGGCAATACTCATCAAACCTGACCAGAGGTCCCTGATATCTAGATGCCTAGGTCAAAATCAACAATCTGAGCATGCATCTATTAACTTTAATGTACAACTCTGTGACTAATATGCCTACATAAATCTTTTTTTTTTTCTTGGAACATATTTGTTTTTAATTTGGTACACTGTTTTGCAAAAAAAAAAAAAAAAAAATGTTTTGTTTTTTTTTAAATATAATTATTATATAGACAATTGTACAAACGTGGAGCAAACATTTCATTGAATCTTTTAATTAAATTTAACATTTAATGAAAACTTTTCATTGTTTCTATTTTTTTATACTGTACTGTCAGATTTATTTAATACTGTAATTACACTGTATATATACATGGCTATACAGCAGACAGCTCTGGGTGCCAGCATACATGTTTGACTTCTAGGGTCCTCTTTAACTTTACATGTTTTGTTTATTTTTACAGTATGAAAGTTAGATTTGTACTTGCGTTTACTTTTACATGTTACTTACTATTACTTTAACACAAGGAAGATTGGCACGAATCAGACCATGCTCTTTTCTTTCCTGTTTTTTTCCTCTTTAACTCTACGTGTTTTTACTTTTACAGTATGAAAATTAGATTTGTAATTGTGTTTACTTTTACATCTTACTTGCTATTACTTTAATACAAGCAAGATTGGCATGAATCAGGATGTGCTTTTTTCTTTCCTATTTTGATTGTATACGTTGAGAAGAATGCAAACATTACAATTATACAATATCTCAAATTACTGCATATTTTAGGAGAAATAATATTTTGTTGCATTATAGGATCTAATGATTGATCATGACCCTCAATATCTAATAGAACTTGATGGAAATAAAAAGCCTGAAGAATTATTTGTGGTAAGTTTTCCATTATTATTCAGTAAATGGGTAATAAACTAGAATGTACTGATGTCCACATTTTGATTTGTATGTATTATTTGTTATATAATTCCTTGTCATTTTTTGGTATGCACTTGGATATTTTCTGCTACAATTCGGCGTAAGACAGCTAATCTTTTACTTATTGCTAATCTCCAATATTCAGTATAAGACTTCTGTCACACAAATGTGCAGCCAATTAATCTAAAATAAGCTTTGGTATTTCTACTCAGTGATATGGGTAAGACATATCAGATCTGATAACAACATTTACAGTCACACCCGTATCTTATTAGAACTGTAGGTGTTATGGTGGGTCTATTTTATTTCAGACATCTTGTTTGCTGTTTTAACAACTGAAGCTTGGTGCTCCTAGTTTTTGAAGCAGGGGGTCACAAAGAGTAATACCGTGTCCTAAAGCTAATTTCACCCTAACCATCCCTATAATCTTTACCCTAGCTCAGTGATGGCAAACCTTAGCACCCCAGATGTTTTGGAACTACGTTTCCCATGATGCTCAACTACACTGCAGAGTATATGAGCATCACGGAAAATGTCGTTCCAAAACATCTGGGGTGCCAAGGTTTGCCATCACTGCCCTAGCTCATACAATAACCCTTCCTTATATATACAGTATGTATAGCTGCCCTGTAAATGGTAAGATGTCTCAAAGTTTTACTGGGTGATTATGAAATGAAGCACCCACTGGGTTTTCATATTCCTTGCTAGCTGTTGTAATGAGCTCTTCCCACTAGGATTTCTGGCTCTGTGTCCCCCATAATAAGCTTTTCTAAAGTCAAATGAGTGGGACTCACTATACTGATTCATTCTCATTTTATCTAAAACATATAAGTAGATCGAAAAAGCAGAAGTCAGTGAACACCCCCTTAATAATGGCCACAAAAGGTATTCAGGGCCAGGAATTCAGGTTCCAGGTACCAGGCTCTCCAAGTGATAAAAAAAAAAAAAAAAAAAAAAAAAAAGTTTAAGGTGAATTTGCTTTAATTTTTGCTTACGGTAATGCATTTTTTAATATACGTGCGCCAGGCCATGTTCTCCAGACTTCAAGACAGGAGCACATCTGTTGTAATTATAACATTTTAGAAGCAGTGCATTGGGGTTGATTTACTAAAACCGGGGAATGCAAAATCTGGTGCAGTTGTGCATGGTAGCCAATCAGCTGCTAACTTCAGCTTGTTCAATTAAGCTTTGACAGTAAAACCTGGAAGCTGATTGGTTTCTATGCAGAGCTGAACTCTCTCTAGTTTTAGTAAATCAACCCCATTATGTCACATGTATCTGTGCAGAAAACTGGAAAACATGCATTTATTATGGGTACATAAAGACTGGTTTGGAAAATACTACTTTAGTGTCTTGTTTAATGGATTGTCCACCTGCAGTTTGCTTTTTATGACCATCATTCAAAATAAATAAATAAATAGATAAATATTTTTAAGTAAAAATAAATAATGGGAATACACATTATTATATTATGGAAAAAGCGTCACATTGATGATGTCAAACAACTTTATTCCAGCTAGAGAGGGCAGTTTCTAGGTGGGAATCATCATCATGTCTTGCATTGTGGAATAATGGTGTTTGACATAGGGACATCATCAGTGTTTGTCTACTATTTTTTTTCATAGTGTATCTAGAGCATGGATGGCTTATTTTGGCCTGATACCCTATCCTCAGGAGACTACAGGAATTTATTAGCTTCAGATTGGTGAAAACTTTCCTGTTCCCTACCTATTATTATATGTTTTCATTCATAATTTATGTTGCAGTCTATGTTGGCTCGTCTGGAATATCTGGGTCTGCGTCATGGAGCTGTGGTGATGAAACTCTACAACCCTGAAGAAGAAGAGTCAATAGAAGGGCTGGATGGTGTAAGTCAAGGGTCTTTCAGCTTTTTACTCAAAGGGCCAGTTCATTGTCTTCTGCATCAGGGATCAGTGGAAGTAAAAAACGCCCCTGTGTTGGTGGTCAGTGGGAGTAATAAATGTCTCTATATCAGTGGTCAGTGGGAGTGATTAATAGATAGTACCCCATTGTTGGTTTCAGTAGGAGGAATAGATTTTTATCATTGGTGTGAGTAGGATTTGGAAAGCACACCTTCACCCCCCACCTGGCACTGGTGTTCAGTTGCACTTATCTTTGTGAAGGCTCTATGACCTTTGGAGACCCTCATGATGATGCCATGCCACAATGTTCCAGAGCCAAAGACTCACTGCCACTCTGCATTGAGTAGCTCCCTCCAGCTTGCAATAAAAATTCCCTGCATGCAGGGCCTGGTTTACGGCAACCAAAACTCAAAACTGACATCTTGCAAGGTCATGAGATTGATACTTCATAGTATAAACTAAAAACTGTGCTTTAACTTGTAGGATGAGCTGTTGCGGACCCTTTCAGGTTACCATATAATCGCTCCAAGATATAGGTGGCGTAGAAGCAGATGGGGCACACTGTGTCCTGTGGCTCTGAAAGAAGGCTATATACAGAAAGGGTTACCAGAGTTTGCTGTTAGGTGAGTTGGAACCTAAAGAGTTTACAATGTTGCTTTATTTTCTATTATTGCATCAACATTTCTATTGTACCTGTTTTTTCAGTTTTCTAGATAAAATGTATCTAATGTCGTCTGAGGAATCACTTAAAAAGTTCATGCAGAATCCTCGTCCATTCCTTCTTCCTCCTATGCCTCTGCCTCCTTGTAAAGTTGCTGTCATGGGGCCAAAGTCTTCCGGGAAAACCACCATTTGTAATTTACTAGCCCAAAAATATTCAGGAAAGGTGAGTACATATGATATTTAAATTGAAAAAAATATATATTTCTGTTTCATTAGCAGTGCAAAGAAAGTGACATATGCAACACTTCTTTTACATCTGTGGCATACTTAAGACATTAAAAGGTAACAGGTAAGTGTCCTTGTATTAAAAGTCAGCAGCTGAAATATTTGTAGCTACTGATTTTTAATAAAAGAATACTTACCTGTCCAAGAATCCAGTGCTGTCCCCATCCTGGCCGGTTCAGCGCTGTCATGTGGAAAGCCGGCTGTGACTCCTAGCAGCCTCACAGCCGGCTTCACTCTGTGCATGCGTAAGCCGCTGCGTGAATGGTCCCACATAATTGGGTACCGACTCCCCCACCCCAAAAACTATAAATGTCCAAAAGTGTCCCAGTAACTGAAATGTTATGTACATTGAATATATATTACACATGTTACAGTACTTATTTGTAAAAGTCTTCCTTGTGTGGAACTTTAAAAAACCCTTGAGACAGCTGATATCATGTATGTGGTATTGGCAGCATCAGCAGACTCTGTCACTCAAGGGATGCTTTATAGCGGGGGGTCAGAAACCCGTAGATCGTTGCCAGGTGACTGGCAAATCGCGACCTGCAAATCCTAACCTGCCATTCCAGAGCATTAAACAGAGTGCAATGCAGAGGGACTACCTGTAAAGTGGGAGCTATAGTAGGGAGCAAGATAAGCCAATGCCTCCTCTGTAGTGCTGGCTCCTGTCCTATGCAGACTGATACCAACTGCACTCCACCTCTTATCCCGGATAGCAGTCCCCAGAGTGGTGCCAGCAGCAGGAAAGAAGAGATCAGGTCAGTGTGAAGCAATACACTGGGCATAATAGTATAGGGCTGCTTTCACACTGATGCGCTGCGGTTTACCCACACTCTGGGTGCAGTGCAGTGTACCTGCAGCTTTCCTGCGGGTTTGCTGTGCTTAGCCGTAGACTTCTATTATATCCTGTGTGTTTGGTGCTCTTTCTGAAAGAGCAAAAAACTTCTGAATGCAGTTTTGGTGCACTTTTGGAAAGTGCGCCACACCTGCAGGATATAATAGAAGTCTATAGCAAAGCACAGCTAACCCATGAAAGTCACAGATGCACTGTGCTGCACCCACGGTACAGGTAAAACTGCAGCACATCAGTGTGAAATCAGCCTTATAGGGGGCACAGAACAGTAGCCCCATACACACTATCAGATTTTCTGCTGTTTTTTTCCTTCAGACTTACCAAAACCATATGATATGAGGTAAAATCTTAGGAGTTTCAATTTGTATGCAATCAGGAAGGCCCTTGCACTACATGGTTTTGGTAAATCTGAAGACAAAAAACAGCAGAAAATCTGATAGTGTGTATGGGGCTTAAGGGTTCATTTACAATTTAATTTTGGGGGGTGGTAAAACCCCATAGTTAAGATGACTTCTTACAACCCCCTACTCAACCCCACCCCTTTTAGCTGCAGTGGCCAGGGGTGTACACATGTCGCAGCCTCAGCAGGAGTTATACACCCTGTCTTGGTTGCTGGGTGTAGCACCTGCCAAGCATGACCCATTCAAGTGAATGAAGTTGCTTAGCAAGTGTCATGCAACCTTGTTCAGTACAGCAAACGAGGGGTTAAAGCAGGCTACATTGTGTTGCATTCTCACCTCCTGCTTTAACCCCTTGGACCCCGCAGAAGCATACAGTTGCAGGGCGCTTTCAGAGTGGCCCCATTTACATGAATGGGTCCCGATTGGCAGGTGGTAGCACCCACCGAAAGCAACAGGGGGTTTAATATGTACACCTTTGGCTGCTGCCTCGGCAGCTAAAGGAGGTAGGGATTTGGGGTTGTAAAACCACGACTCCACTACAGGGTTTTATCACACACACACACTTTACGTGTGAACGAGTCCCAAGGGTGCCACTGCTGAATGCAACTAAGGGCTATTTCACAAGTGCAGCAGGCACTGCTACTCCTCTGAAAAGCGATCAGAGTGTGTTTGACAGGTGGTGAGGAGGCAATATATTGCCTCCTCAGCACCTGATTTAAAACCATGATTGCCGTGCAATGCACACGATTGCGACACGGTAGTACAGCAATTAGAGGTATAAAACAGGTGTAAGAAGACAACACTGTGCACGGTGATCTTTGACTTATTCCAAGTTGTTCAGGTAGATCTCCACCTCTTTAAAGCGGAGGTTCACACAAAAATTGAACCTCTGCTTTTTGGAACCCTCCCCCCCTCCGGTGTCACATTTGGCACCTTTCAGGGGGGAGGGGGGTGCAGATACCTGTCTAAGACAGGTATTTGCACCCACTTCCGGGCGTAAATTCCCACGGGAGTCTACGCCTCTTCCTGTCCCCCCGCGCTGTCTGCTGGGACACACACGGGTCCCAGAGACAGCACGGACCATTCAGATTGTGCTGCTTGACTCGTGCATGCGCAGTAGGGAACTGGGAAGTGAAGCCACAAGGCTTCATTTCCTGATTCCCATAACGAAGATGGCGGCGGCAGCATCCGAGGACCGAGGGACGGTTCGTCCTCGGGTGCCGACATCGCTGGACTCTGTGACAGGTAAGTGTCCATATTTTAAAAGTCAGCAGCTGCAGTATTTGTAGCTGCTGACTTTTAAAAAAAATAATTTCGCGGGACTTCCTCTTTAAGGTTACCTACCGCTGCTTTATAATATTTCACTTTTCTCCTTCCCTAGCACCTACATACAGTATATATTAAATAAATCATAGTTACAATACAGGGGGTCCCCGGGTTACAAACAAGTTAGGGACCAGGGGCGGACTGACAACTCATGGGGCCCCCGGGCAATAGGGGCTCATGGGGCCCCCTTAGTCCCCACCCACCCACACACAAGCCACACCCTCACAAAGCCCCACGTATATATTGCACTGCTACATTACATGCATTGGTCACAGAATTTCTCTACTTCATGTTCAAAATAAATGTTTAAAGATGAAAGAAAAATAAACTCACTTTAACCACATACATGCAGGGCTGCGTCTCCTGTGAGCAGAATCATGTACAGGTACTTGATTCTGCACTTGCGGGTCTGCATGCTGTTTGACCTGCTGCCGCTGTGATTGGACACACCGAGAGCTAACCAGCGGGTCCGGAGGACCCCATGTCCGCCAGGCCCCGACGATCGTTTCCAACAGAGGCAGAACTGTGGTCTGCCTATGTAAACAAGTCCCCAGAGAGCCTCCCCTTACATCAGGGTCCCCAGAGAGCCTCCCCTTACATCAGGGTCCCCAGAGAGCCTCCCCCCATACATCAGGGTCCCCAGAGAACCTCCCCTTACATCAGGGTCCCCAGAGAACCTCCCCTTACATCAGGGTCCCCAGAGAACCTCCCCTTACATCAGGGTCCCCAGAGAGCCTCCCCTTACATCAGGGTCCCCAGAGAACCTCCCCTTACATCAGGGTCCCCAGAGAGCCTCCTCCTTACATCAGGGTCCCCAGAGAGCCTCCTCCTTACATCAGGGTCCCCAGAGAGCCTCCCCTTACATCAGGGTCCCCAGAGAGCCTCCCCTTACATCAGGGTCCCCAGAGAGCCTCCCCTTACATCAGGGTCCCCAGAGAACCTCCCCTTACATCAGGGTCCCCAGAGAGCCTCCTCCTTACATCAGGGTCCCCAGAGAGCCTCCCCTTACATCAGGGTCCCCAGAGAGCCTCCTCCTTACATCAGGGTCCCCAGAGAGCCTCCTCCTTACATCAGGGTCCCCAGAGAGCCCCCTCCTTACATCAGGGTCCCCAGAGAGCCCCCTCCTTACATCAAGGTCCCCAGAGAGCCTCCTCCTTACATCAGGGTCCCCAGAGAGCCTCCCCTTACATCAGGGTCCCCAGAGAGCCTCCTCCTTACATCAGGGTCCCCAGAGAGCCTCCTCCTTACATCAGGGTCCCCAGAGAGCCCCCTCCTTACATCAGGGTCCCCAGAGAGCCCCCTCCTTACATCAAGGTCCCCAGAGAGCCCCCTCCTTACATCAGGGTCCCCAGAGAAACCCCCCATACATCAGGGTCCCCAGAGAGCCCCCCTTACATCAAGGTCCCCAGAGAGCCCCCCCATACATCAAGGTCTCCAGAGAGCCCCACATACATCAGGGTCCACTCCCCAGAGCCCCCCCCATGCATCAGGGTCCCAGAGAGCCCCCCCGTAGATCTGGGTCCCCAGAGAGCCCCCCATAGATCTGGGTCCCCAGAGAGCCCCCAATAGATCTGGGTCCCCAGAGAGCCCCCCCCCCATACATCAGGGTCCCCAGAGAGCCCCCCATACATCAGGGTCTCCAGAGAGCCCCCCCAAACATCAGGGTCCCCAGAGAGCCTCCTCCTTACATCAGGGTCCCCAGAGAGCCTCCTCCTTACATCAGGGTTCCCAGAGAGTCCCCTCCTTACATCAGAGTCCCCAGAGAGCCCCCTCCTTACATCAGGGTCCCCAGAGAGCCCCCTCCTTACATCAAGGTCCCCAGAGAGCCCCCTCCTTACATCAAGGTCCCCAGAGAGCCCCCTCCTTACATCAGGGTCCCCAGAGAAACCCCCCTTACATCAGGGTCCCCAGAGAGCCCCCCCCATACATCAAGGTCCCCAGAGAGCCCCCCCATACATCAAGGTCCCCAGAGAGCCCCCCCATACATCAAGGTCTCCAGAGAGCCCCCCCATACATCAAGGTCTCCAGAGAGCCCCACATACATCAGGGTCAACTCCCCAGAGAGCCCCCCTATACATCAGGGTCCCAGAGAGCCCCCCATAGATCTCGGTCCCCAGAAAGCCCCCCAAAGATCTGGGTCCCCAGAGAGCCCCCCCATACATCAGGGTCCCCAGAGAGCCCCCCCATACATCAGGGTCCCCAGAGAGCCCCCCATACATCAGGGTCCCCAGAGAGCCCCCCCATACATCAGGGTCCCCAGAGAGCCCCCCCCATACATCAGGGTCTCCAGAGAGCCCCCCCAAACATCAGGGTCCCCAGAGAGCCTCCTCCTTACATTAGGGTCCCCAGAGAGCCTCGTCCTTACATCAGGGTCCCCAGAGAGCCCCCCATACATCAGGGTCCCCAGAGAGCCTCCCCCCATACATCAGGGTCCCCAGAGAGCCTTCCCCCATACATCAGGGTCCCCAGAGAGCCTCGTCCTTACATTAGGGTCCCCAGAGAGCCTCCTCCTTACATCAGGGTCCCCAGAGAGCCTCCCCCCATACATCAGGGTCCCCAGAGAGCCCCCCCATACATCAGGGTCCCCAGAGAGCCCCCCCCATACATCAGGGTCCCCAGAGAGCCCCCCATACATCAGGGTCCCCAGAGAGCCCCCCATACATCAGGGTCCCTAGAGAGCCCCCCATACATCAGGGTCCCCAGAGAGCCCCCCATACATCAGGGTCCCCAGAGAGCCCCCCCATACATCAGGGTCCCCAGAGAGCCCCCCCATACATCAGGGTCCCCAGAGAGCCCCCCCATACATCAGGGTCCCCAGAGAGCCCCCCCCATACATCAGGGTCCCCAGAGAACCCCCCATACATCAGGGTCCCCAGACTTAACCCCCCCAGAGGTTCCCCTGTACCTGGCTGTGCACCTCCAACCCAAGGGGGAGGTGGGAGGTGGCGATTGGCAGTTCTATGGTGCCTGTGGATCTCACTGGGGCTTGTAGTCCTCCTTCTGATTCTGTACAGTGGATAGGGGAGGGGCCTCTGACCCGGGCAGCAGTCGGCAACAGCGTACAAGCAGAGAGTGAAACTTGTAGCTGCCCGGGTCAGAGGCCCCTCCCCTTTCCACTCTACAATCTGGAGGAGAAATACAAGTCCCCGGAGATGCTGCGAGCACCATAGAGCTGCTGATCGCCGCCTCCCACTCCCCTCACTGCATCCCAAACTGAAAGAGGAGATGCCCGCCTCATCCCCCCGCACCCCCCCCCCCCGCGGCAGTCGGCAGAACGGCTCCACCGCAGCACGCCCAGCAGCATACCCCTAGATCCGACGAGCATGTCTCCCGGGCCCCCTACTGGCTGCGGGCCCTCGGTCGGCGTCCGATCGACCCGAATGGTCAGTCCGCCCCTGTTAGGGACTGTAGGTTTGTTCTTAAGTTGAATCTGTTTGTAAGTCGGAACAGGTACATTTTTTAAGTGTAGCTCCAGCCAAAAAATCTATTTTTAAGCTTTTTGGATAACATAGGGAAGGGTTATCACCCCTGTAACATTTGTTTTTGCTGTGTGTGCCCCTGTTCAGAAGATTTAACCTCACTTTCTATCCCAATGACAGTTGGATTTTGAAAATTTTGGGTTGTTGTGGAAACAAGCCTTGGTGATAAAGCATCAGTGGAGGTACCTTTTCCCCATAATAGCTCTTACAGGAGAGAAGTTCCCTTACTAGAGGTAGATTTCCTCTCACTTCCTGTTGTCTCCCTCCGTTTGTAAGTAGGAGTCGTTTGTAAGTCGGATGTTTGTAAGTAGGTTACCCCCTGTACAGTGCAAAACAGTGATAATCCTCTTTAATAGAGTGATTGTATAAACATAGAAATTGTACACGTCATTGCACAAGTAATAAGGATATTTAATTGCATATTGCTTATGTATATTTGTGTGTTTACTGTCTAGTATGACTACCAGTTGGTTGACCGGACTGATCCAACGGTCTATCCAACGGACTTTCGCGGACTTCCGACGGACTTTCCGAACAAACGGACTTGCCTACAGACTATCACACCAAGTCTGACGGATTCGTACGTGATGACGTACACCGGACTAAAATAAGGAAGTTCATAGCCAGTAGCCAATAGTTGCCCTAGCGTCGGTTTTCGTCCGTCGGACTAGGCATACAGACGAGTTGATTTTCGATAGCAACTGTGTCCGGCGGCGTTCCGATGTAAAGATTTGAAACATGTTCCAAATCTAAAGTCCGTCAGATTTTCGACCAAAAAAGTCCACTGCAGGTCCGATGAAGCTCACACATGGTCGAATTGTCCGCTGGACTCGGTCCGTCGGACCAGTCCGGTCGAAAAGTCTGCTCGTGTGTACGCGGCATAAGGATACCTTTCCTGGTTTATAAGAGGAATTTGGTTCCAAGTGAAAAGAGAAGGAAAGAACGAAAGAAAAAAAAAAAATGGGTGGTTAATGAAGAGGGAGAGAAAGATAGGGATCTATTCCATTTTTAGAAGATGTATAAAAAATCCCTGCAGTAGAGTATGTAAGAAATTATGTAGGTTTATTTACCTCGAGTAAATAAATTGTGTAAGATTATGTTCTGTAGAAAGCCTTTCTGGGTCTTTTTTTAAGGAAATAAAACGTTCCAAACTCAGGCTGGGTTTCCCCGCATCCAATTCGCATGACAGGAGAGTGTGACCGACTCTCAATGGAGCCGGTTCATACATCTCCGTTGCGGCTGTGGAGTGGCTTGCATAGTGTAGTAGTGCGTCTTTGGCTCTGTTTCAGATCCGAATTCAGGCAAAAATTTGGCCCTGATTCTTCCCTTAAATGGAGAACAGGGACGCACCAGACCCCTGCTGCGAGCCGCATCTGTCAGAGGTGTGAACCCAGCCTAAATGTTGACTTTTCTAACCAACTTTTAAGGATTTTGTCAGTGAGACCCATCTGTAAATAGATTCTTTAGCCCCCCCCCAAGAAAAAATTAAAAGTCAGCAGCTATAAATGCTGTAGCTGCTGACTTTTAACAAAAGTACACTTACCTCTTGGGGTGTCCAGCACTGTCCTTACTTGGTCTAGTTCCCAGCGCTGCCATGCTAACTGTGGGAAGCTGACTGTGACACCTTGCAGCTTCACAGCCAGTTCCTCACTCCGCATGCGTGAGCCGTGCTGAATCCTGTAAAGGGTTCCACAGCCTCCCAGGACATTTGACATGTCCCAAGAGGCTACGGGCAATAGGGGGGTGAACATACACTTGGATTGCCTAGGGGATCCCAGTGGAAGTGGGAGTGGGTACCCAAGATATGTTTTTCAAAACCAGGTACCCAATCCACTCCCCCTCCCTCCCCGTGAGCCACGCTGAGCCCTGTAAAGGGCCTCCCGGCCTTCCGGGACACGTGACATGTTCCAAGAGACTACGGGCAGTAGGGGGGGTGAACTTACACTTGGTGGGAGTGGGTACCTGGGATATGGTTACCCCAATCCCCCCACACACACACACACACACACACATACACAAAAAAAGTAAAAAAAGTGTCCAAAATTTGGAGAGGAGAAGGGGAGGAGGCTGAGAAGCAGAACTTCCCTTTAGGATAGAGATCCTGCTTTAAGGTCGTTCCTATTAGTTCAGCTTCTGACATCCATAGGTCTTCTGTAAAGGCAAAGGGGATAGGTTATATTCCAATACTACTATCCACTGTTTAGTTCCCTTCTATCTACACCAGTCAATAAGCCTGCCTAAGTGTGTCACTTTATGAAAACATTGGGTCTGAGAATCCATTGTGCCTTTTTTTTTTCATTGTTTTACACATTCTGCCTTTTAACTTAGAAAGAAATATGATATTTTTACTGAGTCTGGGGAATCATTATTCCACATAGATTTAGGAAATTCTATTCGGAACAGTTATGAGGTAGTGTCTGTAGCAGGTGAAGTGACCTATCCATGATGTTAACTTAATATAATACATCTACCAAACCATGTGAATGTTGGTTGTTTTCAGCATTGTGAATCCTTCCAGGCTGATTAAAGTAATGGAAGAAAATGTAATTCTATTCGGTGTGTAAGGTCTCCTGGGATATGGTTTCCAAAGTATTTCATGGCTTTAGGAGCTCATTTAAATGGAAATGGGGTTTCATTATAATTATCAGTGTCTTTGAGAAAAAAACACTGAGAGCCGCTGATTTTTGTAGGTTTATTTTGTAGTTTGACAGTTGGCCAAATTCTTTGATTTCCTTCAAGAGATTTGGGAGGGTAATTATAGGTTTCGTCATGTAGAAGCGTAAGTCGACCGCATATGCAGCAACTTCATTATATATATATATATATATAATATATATAATACACTCAAAGACATGCTGGTAGGTTAATTGGATCCTGTCTAAATTGGCTCTAGTATGTATGAATGTGAGTTAGGGACCTTAGATTGTAAGCTCCTTGAGGGTAGGGACTGATGTGAATGTATAATGTATATGTAAAGCGCTGCGTAAATTGACGGCGCTATATAAGTACCTGAAATAAATACAAAAATAAATAAATATATATATATATATATATATATATATATATATATAATATTAATATATATAATATATATATAATATATATATATATATATATATATATATATATATATATATATATATATATATATAATTATAATATTAATAATAATAAATATATATATATATATATATATATATATATATATATACATACATTTTTTTTTTTTTTTTTTTAAACTTAACATGCATCTTCTAATCTTCTAGGTCTTTGACATGTCTGTGCTGATTTTACCACATGTTGAGGAAGCAAACAAAGTGCTCTTGCAAAAGCCCATGAAGAAGCTACTGAGAAAGCTATAGAAGCTGTGAAATTCAAGCTGCAACAAGAGAAATTGCTTAAAGAACAAGGTATGTGCATTGAAATGACTTGTGATCTATAGGACACCACTGTGCTTTTGAAATGGGTTTACATTTATTCCTCACAGGAATTACCACTTTATTTATTTGGAGGAATCTGTAGGTGTTCAGTTTTCTTTATTCCAGAGTGTATAGCATAGCCAGAGTAAGCTGTCCAACAAAATGCCAGTGACAGTGGTTTGGAACAAAGAACAGTGAGACGGGTGCTTACAGCAGTCACGTATTATACCTATGGTTTAAATCCGTGGTGGCTGGTGCTCACCCCCCCTCCTTACACCTGCAGGAAACGGACGGTGGCACAGATCCCCTGGCTGTACCGGCCAGGAAATGGTGGATATGAAACCGGAAGTGACCAAATAATTGGCACTTCCGATTTCTTTGTTTACAGGTGAGATTGAGGCATAGATTTGTCTGACTCTCACA
Organism: Aquarana catesbeiana; assembly: GCF_042186555.1. Taxonomy (NCBI): domain Eukaryota; kingdom Metazoa; phylum Chordata; class Amphibia; order Anura; family Ranidae; genus Aquarana; species Aquarana catesbeiana. Next base: position 369,427,478 of record NC_133327.1, on the reverse strand, counting down.
CCACTCTCCATCCTGAAGTCGGCGGTTGTGGTCCCAGGCTCCCAGTAGGAGCAGGAGAGCCCAGGAGCCATGAGGGGGGGGGGCACTGTGCCGTCCGCTCTGTGAAAGTAGTCAGCCGCTGCACCACTTTCTCTTTAATGCCTGGAGCCAGCTGAACAACCAAGTACAAGTCGATGGCTGAAGTAGCAGCCCTCAGCTTGTAATTAACAGTTCACTCTATGGACGTACATAGTACGTGCAAAAGAGCTGAACTGGTTAACAAACATTGTATTCAAGTATGTATTCTTAAAGTGTTACTAAACCCACAACAGCAAAATCTCTGTCTGTATATGCAGTAAAGCATGCTTGTTATACTCACTGTGGAACCTAAGGGGTTAATCCTCCACATTGTATAAAAAGGCTGTTTGATCCTTTCTTCTCTGAACCTCCCCCTCTTTCATTGTCCCCAATCCATCTGCTGATAGTACAGAGCCTTGGGGGCAATCTGCACATGCTCAGTTTGGTGTATATTACATAGTTACATAGTTAGCCAAGTTGAAAAAAAGACACAAGTCTAACCAAAAAATAAATAAATACAATCCCACATACACAATCCTATACCCACAGTTGATCCAGAGGAATGCAAAAAACCCCAGCAAAGTATAATCCAATTTGCTACAGCGTGGGAAAAAATTCCTTTCTGATAACCCCAAGAAGTAGTCAGATTTTCCTGGATCAACTTTACCTATAAATGTGAGTAACTAGTTACATTGTGTACATTTAGGAAAGAATCCAGGCCTTTTTTAAAGCAACCTACTGAGCTGGCCAGAACCACCTATGGAGGGGAGTCTATTCCACATTTTCACAGCTCTTACTGTGAAGAAACCTTTCCGTATTTGGAGATGAAATCTTTTTTCCTCTAGACGTAAAGAGTGCCCCTTGTCCTTTGTGATGACCTTAAAGTGAATAACTCAACATCAAGTTCACAATATGGACCACCTATGTATTTGTACATGTTGATCATATCCCCCTTTAATCTCCTCTTCTCAAGAGGGAATAGATTCAGTTCCTCTAGTCTTTCCTCATAGCTGAGCTCCTCCATGCCTCTTATCAGTTTAGTTGCCCTTCTCTGCACTTCCTCCAGTTCCCTGATATCCTTTTTGAGAACTGGTTGCCCAAAACTGAACTGCATATTCTAGATGACGTCTTACTAATAATTTGAACAGGGGCAAAATGATATCTCTCCCTCTGGAGTCCATACCCCTCTTAATAGCAGAAAGGATTTTGCTCGCTTTGGAAACCGCAGCTTGACATTGCATGCTATTATTGAGCTTATGATCTACCAAAACCCCCAGATCCTTCTCCACCATTAATTCCCCCAGTTGTACTCCCCCTAGTATGTATGATGCATGCATATTCTTATCCCCCAAGTGCATAACTTTACATTTAAACCTCATTTGCCACATAGTTGCCCAATTAGTGCATTGAGGCCGGCTTGTAAATTGGAGATATCCTATAAGGACGTTATTCCACTGCAAAGTTTAGTGTCATCTGCAAAGACAGCAATGTTACTTTTAATCCCAGACCCTATATCATTTATAACAGTATTAAAAAATAAGGGTCCCAGCACTGAACCTTGGGGTACACCACTGATAACCTTAGACCATTCAGATTAAGAATCATTAACCACTACTCTCTGAATTATGTCTTTTAGCCACTTTTCTATCCATTTACAAATTGATCTTTCCAAGCCTGTAGACTTTACCTTACACATGAGCAGTGTGTGGGGAACTGTGTCAAATTCTTTTGCAAAGTCCAGGTATACCATGTCCACAGCCACCCCTCTGTCCAAGGTTTTACTTACTTCCTCCTGCTTACCTCCTCCTATTGCTAGAGAGTTGTTTTTTTTATTATTTGTGATGGTACATGTGATTGGCACAGGGTCTATTAGCACTGTTCAGATAGAGGGTCAAGGGTCAAGCAGCCTCATAGGACAGTCCGAGGAGAATGAAAGCTCCTCCTATAAGCTTTAACCAGAGCTCGGCTGGATTCTGATAGAAGTCACAAGACTGCTTTATACTGCTGATGATAAAAAGGTATTTAGCTGTTTATATTTACTAAACGTATTGCTTTTCCGTGTTCTGTGTACTGTGGGAGACCAGATATAGTGAATATAGTCCTGGGTTTAGTAACACTTTAACTCACAAAAGTATCTTCTATTGCTCTTAGCCTCCTCCAAATTTCCAAATGCCTTTTCTGTTTTTTGTGCTGTGATCCAACCTTTTGTTAGAGGGTGGCTACATTCCTACATACAGTGGGACCATGGAGAACAAATGTAGCTTCTGAGATGGACTAACGATTATGGACTATGAGATTTGTAGAGTGCATAGAGCAATGAACATAACTGCAACTGTAATGCACTGAGTGTTCTAAACATACAGAAATGAGGGTAAAAAACAAAAAGTTTAGGAGATCATGTAGGACATTATACGGAGGGAGAAAACACAGTAAGAAACAATTTGATCAAAAAGAGATTACAGGGTCATTAAGTATAAGAATATTGTTTAGCATTACTGTAATATCATCATTACATGTACCTGTATTTACCACACACAGTTTCAGTATAGTTTTTGTGACAATGATCCTTTAATTTAAATGAATCAAACCACTTTTCATTATAACAAAGCATTTACTAATTGGGGGGAAATATATAATACTGTATATTGAATTTACTGATATACTAAAACGTCTAGATTTGCAAGTTTAGTAACTCCTATGCTTATGTTCCCTGACTATTGTGTTGTGCAGGATGACGCATCAATCATAGTTTCCTTATTAATCCACTCGCTGAAAACAGCAAGAGATTATGTTATGCCTATTTTTATGAATGCTACAAAAGTACAGTATATAAGTATGTAGCCAATCAACTTGAAAGGAACTATTTATATGTAGCACAAGGCAGGATTGCTTTGGAAAGAGGAAATGAATAGCCCACATTCTAGCTAATTCTGGTAAAATTGCCAGTTGATGAATATTAGTTTAGTCTAAAAAAAGGCTGTTAATATTTTGCATGCAACAGATACACTTTAGGTAATTATAAAATATGGCCCTGGTCGTAATGTATTTTCTCCAGCTAATATTAATAAAGAAAGTCTAGACTACAGCCAGTATTTGTAAATGTTCTCTCTTTACAATTACTAAGTCATTTAAAATCGACAGCTTTCTCTACAATCTTTCGTTACCTAAGGTATACAATAACCATAATTCGACTTGCGTCGTACAATTTACAAACCAGGCCTTCAAAAAGTTATAAAACCCACTATGAATGTATTAGTCTGGCAAATCAATTGAAGTATCCAATGGCTAACATGGTACAACATTCTGCTGCTACTAAAAAAATAACACTTGATATTTAATGACTCCTATCATAGCAATGGCAGAGGTTCACAAAGACACAGACATAGAAGTAGGAGCAGACGATATTTCCTCAGCTCAGACAGATGAAGAGCACAGTGTAAAAGGTAAGTGATCCTTAAAAGCATAAACAAGATTTTTTGACAGATTTATCAACAAAGATACATTAGCTTTAGGTGTGATGGAAGACAGCACTCAGCACCTACAGTAGGTGATCAGGCCAAGCCACTTACCAGATATCAGAGACCCCCAAATTATATAGTGGTCATAAACGCTCAAAAGATTTAGTATGCAGATCTCCCAATTACTCCATATGTGGACGGGGCCTGAAGAGACCCCAGAAGAACTAGGCGCGGTCCCGCTACTTCCGGCATTTGGAACGCAAGCTTATTTCCTGTTTTCTGACGGTATTTATAGCGTCCTGCTGTCTTACCGCCACGCCTCTGATGATGTCAATTTGTGATGAAACACGTAAGTCGGGACTTATGCCGTATGACGTCAGCACGCTGGACGAGGCGGCCATCTTTTTGATTTGAAACAAGCGCTGTTACTTCAATATACATGTGAGTTTAAATTTTTTAATAAACTTTGGTTTTATCAAACTTATTACACTATGGAGGCTTCTCTTCTATTTTTATGAGGATATGTCCATTATATCCCATTCAATTTGTGTTGGCCATTTGGTGGCTTATTGAGTCCTGGAATATCGGTAACATTGGAGTGATTGGGAGATCTGCATACTATATCTTTTGGGTGTTTATGACCACTCTATAATTTGAGGGTCTCTGATATCTGGTAAGTGGCTTGGCTTGAACACTTGGGTGCCTTGTGGTGTCTTCTATCACATCCAAAGCTGGTGTCGGGCTCCTTTGTTTCACCCTTATATGGATCCACTAGTTTGAATTATCATTGTATTACAGTATTTATGGACTCGTTATAAATTTTTAGCGCTGCATACTTAGATTTTTTTGTTTTTGTAGTTCAAGATCAAATTGACTTTTTTTGCTGGCTGCTATTATTGATTATGTACTGTTGTGCATGTTAGTTTTTATCCTATGTTTTCCAAGCGCAGATACACTTTTCAGTTTTTTTTAACAAAGACACGTTCCCTAGAAAATTGAACAATAAGTCTGCATTCGCACAGGCGTTTAGCCACAGTGTAAATCCCAGCGACAAGATTTTACTGATACCTGTGGCTGGAATTAACAGCTGTGCCTCTAAGCCTGTACAGTGCAATGACAGGCTGTCAGACACCACAGCGATTCGTGCTTGTTTGCACAGCCAGTGATTGTCTGTGCAGCTGGATGCACACAGAGCACAGGAATCAATAGATTTTTGCCACTGGGATTTGCATCATGACTAATCGCCTGTGCAAACACAGCCTATGTCTTGAGATGCACACATGGAAAACAGCTACCTACAGGGTCATTT